>NW_015387246.1:45906-100326 GCF_001527695.2 Protobothrops mucrosquamatus | reverse complement strand
TAAGTGAAACACTATTATAACTAAACATTTAGTTACTGTGTACTTCTATTGTTTTGTGCATTATTTAAGTGCAAAGTGTGTGTATACACACACACACACACAAACAAACACACACACTTATATAACAATTCCAGCCCGTCTATCAGAATGCTGGAATATCCACTAACATTAGTTCAACAAATTGTTCTTAATAAAACCAATTGAAGTAAGGTAGAATGGAGATAAAGGATTCATAATAATTTTAAAAAAGGAATAGCATCAGAGACACAGGCAATGGATATAGGGCTCTGCAAGACCAATTTATCATAAGAAAGAAACAATTTCATTTACATCTGTGAACAACTGGAAATTTGAAACACATTTCCAAATTATACCAGCTTCACACATTGCAACATACATTAAGTGTAGTTTTTCCTAAAACGTGTTCTAGTTCTCAGAATAAGACACAAGATTTTGCAACCCTAGTGTGGCCCACTTACCAGAGTACCAGATATAATATCTCTTCCTCATTGTCCTAATAATTTGTAGGGTATAAGAAATAGGTTGGTGTTTGCTCATGAATAACATGCACAGGTATCGGCTGCAGTTGTGGATGTTTATGCCAGGAGACTTCCACACTCAAAGCTGAAGCCTAGTCAGAATATACTGTGCACTTTACCTGGATGATCAAGACCATAGGAACAAGTTCTGACAACAATTCAGCTTTCTGTAGACTTTGCGTCGAAGGACAGATGTGTCTCGCCCAAGCAAAGTAGGAGTGAGTTCTGCAATGATCCTGATTTTCATACACAAGTGCACTCAATTATGTCTCCCTCATAAATTTGATGAAAACCCTCCCCAGAAGTGTCACAACCTACAGTTTGACTGTACATCATACCAGTGATGAATGTGGGATATGTTAAAGCTACTTCATATGCCAAAACAACTAATTATTTTTTTGAGGAGTCTTTATAATGATCATAAATCTACTACTGGTATAAGAATTAAATTCGCAGAAAAGAGTTGTTCAGAACTGAGAAAGAAATAAAACCCCTTACGACTGCTTAACGTGCAGTAGGTAGCATGTATGTTATAGGTATGGCAAGAATTGGGAAAAGAATATAATTGAGAATTAAAATTGGAGACTAGGAAATTAGGAATGATTTGAATTATGCAGATGGTGCTATTTTGTTAGCTATTTTGTTAGCCAAGAGTAATTGTTGTGACAAATTTAGGCAAGATTGTGAAGGTAAAATACATTTCAACTGAAAGAAAAATCAGAATGGTTAATGAAATGGTCTTTCCACTCTCAAAGGATTTTTTGTGAAATCTGGACCATGAGAAATACTGAGAGAAAATCAGATGCCTCTGAATTAAGCCCTGCCTTTGATGCTTTTGATTATTAAGCTAAGACTACGATAGATTGTGAGAATATCAATAAATCTACCTTGGAGTTGGACCAAACAAAGGCTGACTGATCCCTTGTGGCAATGATCAGCAAGTAGTAACACCCTTTGGGCATATGATAGTTGAAACAGGTGATGGATTAGAAAAATAATTATGCTTGGCAAAGGTAAGATAGTGAATAAGCTTGAGGGACAGGATCAAAAAGATTACTGGAATGGCATGATAAATTAAGATGGAAAGCATTTATCAAAATTTTGCCAGAGTCAACCCAGCTTAATGATACCAAATATAGTAAGCTGCAGATGTTCATACCAATGGTTTGGACCTTTCTATGTGTTATTAAAATATGGTTGAAACACTGATGCTTTAAGATTGCTTGGAGCACATCAAAAACTGCACTGGGAATCCCCAATTCCCTATACAGAAACCCCAGATAATTTCCCTGACAAATTAGAAGTTTTTAAATTCTGGTTAATGAAAGAACAACCTTGAATGGCTTTTGGCTTTGAATTTACTGGCAGACAGTGATACTGCTTTGACTCCCATGTCTACCTTGATATAAAATAATGTAAGAGTTGATCTTCCTATTTTATACATAGCTCCTATTTTTCACAAAAGCCATTGGAGTCTCTTATGTCAGAGAGTTTTGATATTCAAATTCAAAATCTCTCAACTATCTCTACACCTGAACAAATTGTATTGACAGAGCTTAAAATGGACTAATAAAGAAAATTCTGCCAGTGGAACATGATTGCTTGTATGGCTCTCCATTATGATGGGTCATTTAAGAATCTACACTTATCTCGCTCTTTCTGATAAGCGACAAATCTTTCCTAATACTCTACACCTCTACACATAACAGTATATACAAATGCACACACAACACATATACAAATATACTGTGGTCAAAATTCCTGGTAAGAACTTTAGTAGAAAGCTTACCAGTCAGATAATGGGCAGCATGTTAACACACTGACAATAATCAACTTAAGAAGCAGGCTTCAGTTCAACCATCTGAATTTTTAATTTCACCAGGGAATATATTGCAAATTAAGTATCTGACATACAGTCCATTTAGAACCACAGTTCAGTTTACCAAAATAGAAAGTAATTTTCTCTTAGCAACTCAGTAGTGATTGAACATGATGAGAAGAAGACAAGCACAGCAACCACCATTCACCAAGGACAATATGTCAAACATTCCTACATTGGGCAGTTCAGTTTAATTAAAATCCAAATCCTAAATAGTATCCAAAACTTTGGTTCTCCCAGTGTGTTAACCATGACCTCCTCCTCCTTTTTATCATAAGAAAATAATTTCAGGACAGAAAACTATTCTAGAATGTCATGTATAAAATTATATGGTTATCTATTGGTTGTGTTATACCTTCCTGAGAAGTAACTTGGCTTAAAATTAAATCCAAATTTAAATTAATACAAAGCCAACATTTCATTTAATGCATGGTCCTGAGTTGAACCCTGCTGGTCTACATGAAAGAAATAAGCAATTATAAAATGAAATTTCCTTGAGAATAAGCATTATTAATATAATAGATTATTTTAATTTACTGTGTAAGAATAAGGATTATGAACAACTTGGGCAGTACTTCAACTGTTCTTGAAAAACTAGCTTCTGCCCAACGGTTACCAACCACCTACCTACTTCCAAAGAATTACCTCATAAAAGTGACGTGGGTGACACCCTCATGCAATTTTTGTAAATCTGAGAAAATTTCAAAAATAGCTTGCCAAGCAGTTTATCTGTTTCTTGAGAGAGAAAAGATCCTAAAACTCCCCTTGAACTAATTTCTCCAAAAATAACTCTTTTTCTAGGTTTTCTGTTGTGGATATTCATTTTCCCTTCTCCATTACAAAGATGAATTCCCTTCTCTTTATACCTTCAGAAGATATTCAGCAGAAAAATTGCCGTTCTTACACAACAGCACCTCTGAAAAGGGAAACATCCTTCTTTTGTAGTCCTATGCAAATAGATCCACTTACTGGATAGGAGTTCACCCTTCCTCATGAATGTGCCTCTGCTACCAAACTTTGTTAACTTTGCCTTGGAATCATCAAAGGTTTGGAAAAGAGTTAGGAACTTCCCCTCACCCCAACTAATAATTTCACAATTTTAATCATCTCTGTCCAAGAGGAACCAACAATTGCATACAGCGCCAGCCTGTTAACTGGTATTTAAAGGGTAAAGCTTTCATCTTACCTATTTAATTTGAAATAGAAAACTCAAATAATATTGAGACAACTGTTTTTCTCAAGGCAGGATTGCTAAACCTTGGATTTTATCTATGGAGCATTAAATGAATTTTCTGTCCAAGTCCTGACTTTGCCTAGAATTATAAGCCCTGGTCTTGCTTATACGGGTGCCTTATATCAGAGACACCTGTCACAATGGAACACAACAAGTCCACATCTTCACCATACCTCATTTTGACAATTGTAGTCTTCTCTCTGGTCTTTTGTCAGCCTTCAAGCTTTGATTTTCTATCAAAATATTTCTGCACAGTAAAATTTAATTTTATATGTTTCATGACTATCATGAGAGCAAACTGATTCCATACTGCTTTTATCTTTTGCTCTGAATCCAAAATGGAATTTGATTTGTGAGTTGTTTCCCTATCAACTTTCATGAGTTTCTTCATCATTTTTCAAAGCAACTTTAAACATCTCCAAACTTTTTTTGCTTATAATTAGTGCAATTGCATATAATATTTGTATATTAGTGTATGAGCTACTTAAGACAATCAGTTACAAAACATTATTTTTGCTGGATGTTGTGCCTGGAACTTCTAGAATTTCTCCAAGAGACCATATCTCTTATATCCATATCCCAAACCCATTATTTCCATAGAATTTGATCAACCTCAACATTTTAATATAGCTAAATGCTCAATATTTTCCCCATTGTTACCTTCACCTCTATTTCCGTCCTTTTTCACTTTCATCTCTCTAGTGTCCTTGTCTAGACTACAAATATACCACACTTGGTGTCACAGAAGCAGAATTAATACATTGCATGAATCTGTAATTCCTACTTTTAATATGCACATAAAAATATTTCTCAATCAACCCACAAAATGTAAAAGGGCAGCAAATTTTTGGCCACACTTAATAAGCTTTATTACCGTCTCAGGCCTGTATCAAAACTGAATTAACATTGCTTCAAATTATAATAAAAATATAAGAGATTTTACATAAAATCAGTACAAAATACAACAATATGGAATAGTAACAAGCCCTTTATATCTTCACATTGTTTCTACTCTTCCCTGCAATATCATGATGACAGGTTGGCTACCAAACAAAAATTTGTGACTCTCTATATTATTTCAGTTTTTATCTGCAAGGAAACAGCTTACATATAAATTATCTAGAACAGGGGTGTCAAGCCCGATTGCACCGCGGTCCATATTGTGACGTATCGAGATGTTTTTTGCCTTTGTGGGGTCAGAGTGGGCATGGCCTGTGCGGGCCGAATCCAGGCCGCGTGCCGCATGTTTGACATGCCTAATCTAGAACATCTGATACTTTTGTTTTAAGACCTCAATAATGGCAGTAACAATTTTCCTGTAAAAGGACAGTACAGAAAGAAATAGGCCAATGCTTCAATCATACCTGGTCCATATAAGTTAGTTCTTCCTTGAGTGGAGTGGAGGGAGAACCACCGAAGGGAGGATATTAAAACATGACACTTCCAAAACATAGGGAGCGATAAGCTAAAACATCACACTATCTACAGATTATGTATTCAAATTCTGAGTATAGCATTTGAGGTAGTTTATCTCAATATTCCTGCATCATGATATCAATAAGCCTCTGCTACAGCATCTCCCGTGCTTATTAGCCATTCCTATAAGCCTTGAGAGAGAAAGCTCACTCTGCAGCCAGTTTTGCTCTACTTTGTTTCCAGGATGCTTCCAAGGGATGCACCAAAGTAAAAAAATCAATTGTAGCCCAAAAGTAACTATCCTTGTTCTAGCCTTAGATTCAATCTTTATTAAATCTGCCTAAAAATCCAATGTCGTGGGAGGTTGTAGCTTACGTACTCTTATTTAGGTGTCTTTCAGACTTAGAGAAAGAATCAAACAGAAATCTATGAACATCGCAATGACCTTTTTGTTTCAGAGGATACATCTGTCATGACAACAAGGAATATGGAGACAATGCAGGAGACTTTGTCATTACATTCTCTGCATAGCCCAAAGACTTTTAGATCTGATGTTTTAGTTGCCAGCCAGCATGTCATTTATTTGTTTGTTTGTTTGTGTTTAAACAATTTTTCATTAGTGGCAAGTTATAGAAAGTAGCAAGTTATAGAAAGATCACAGAAAGGCATAAATTATTCAATGAGAATATGGATTCCCTGAGGTTATACTGTAGATTTAGACATCTGGACAAGAAAGACATAGACAAGATAAGTTCATTATTTGTAAGAGGAGTAGATAAGTAACATTAACCTCATTGCCCTTTCAATATTTATTCAGCTCAAAATATATTGCCCATCAAGGGCACTGAATTTATCATTGCCAGCTACAGTTCCTAAATCTTTTACCTCTTGTTCTTGTCCCACCCCTTTCATTCGAGTTTGATGACAAATAAAGCAACCGCTAATTATTTGTTTTTCTTTACACACAGAAGATAGCAGCAGTTGTTTGTGGTTGCTTGTTTGCAATCATCTGTTTTGAGCCTGTCTTTATGCAGTTACTCGAAAGTACAACACAAGAACAGAAGCCTTGTGAAAGCTTTTACTATACCTTCAAACATTTCGTATCATTTTCCATGTCTTGCCTACCTTTAACAATGGGAAGATGGTAACAAGTTTGTTTGGCATCACCTTTTAACAAGATCTACCATTGAAAGCCAGTCCAGCAGATTAATTAGTGGGCTTGAATCTAAATTCTGCTCCACAAGGCTTTTTTCCCATGAAAATCTCTCAGCTACGCAGGTAAGGGGGAAGTGATACCATTGTATTCATTATTCACATCAATGTATTCAAGTCTCTACTTTGCCTTCTGCACAGAAGTCTGGAAACTATGCAATAAAGAGAAACCAACATTCATACAAAATTTTCTTTTTTTCCCTAAGCCATGTGTAGAAGATTTGTGAATTCTTTCTACTTACCTTTACGATGTCCCAAGGTATTAGCTTCAGTTGTTTATTTGTAAATAGCAGATATTAATTATCTGTTTTCACAGTTCATACAGAGATTAACAAAAGCTGTTCTTCCTTTAAGACAAGCCTGCACATCGTGTCTATCAAGAGCCAGATCACAGATAACCCAGTCGTGCTTTATCTAACACCCAGCTATTCCCACTCAGCTACTCTCTCCAGTCCCCATCAATGCAGTGCTATATAAGTAGCAAAAAAAAAAAATCAATATTGGTCAAATTTCTCAGGCAACTCTACATAAGGCTAATACAGAGAAGGATCTGGCAAATCACAAGTCACAAAGGTTCATTTTAGTATGCAGCAGTGCTACCAAGTGAGAAACTGAGAAGCCACACTTCCAAAAAGTGGTCCATCTAGGTCAGGGGTAGGCAACCTTGGCTCTTTTATGACTCGTGGACTTCAACTCCCATGGCTGGCTCAGGAATTCTGGGAGTTGGAGTCCACCAGTCATAAAAGAGCCAAGGTTGCCTACCCCTGATCTAGGTTGATAAGATAAACTCTGAAATCAGCACAGATACGTTTACATCCTTCATCTGGAGAGAATATTCACATTTTGCCTGGGTCGTTTTCTCATAAATGGCCTTCCAGAAGCTAGACTAAAACCCTCATTAAAACTTTTTTCTTTTTACAATGCATGTAATTTTTCACGTGCAGTTTTTAATCAGGTTTTTAATCTGCTTTTGGATATCTTGCATATTTTATTATAATTATAATATGCTGCTCTTTCTAGATTTCAGTTTTTTACTTTAAATTCTAAAACTATTTTAAAGTGTTCCGATTTTTTGCTGTTAGCTGCTTAAGGTCCAGAGTAAATGTTTAATATACAAATGGAAAAAGAAGGTTTTTTAAAAAATATAATAAAAAAAATCATAGATTCTTCTATTGGTAAGAAACATATATTTTTTTTCAGCTTCATGTAAAGTACCTCATATGAAAAAAAAAGTATGCTTCTTAAAAAGGATACCAAGCACTGTAAGTTAAAAAATCGTTCTGTTACTTCTTCTTTCCTACCATAATGAATTCCTGCTTGTAAGATGAAATATAGAAGAAACTGCAGAGAGAAAGTACAGGTCCCACATAAAATGATGTCTGGATCATCACCTCCAATCTGAGATTAAGGCAGATTTAATGTATAATAAAGGCCTCATCCAGAACACTCAGTTTCAGTCTTATACAAACTTATTTGAGAACAAATATTTACTGAGTATGACAGGATTAACTTCTAACGTAAAATGAAGTGGATCAGAATGTTAATCGCTCATTTGAATGTGACTATTCAACCAGGCAATATTTTGTTATGAAACTATCCAAACAAACTAGATTATTAATCAGATAAGATGATGGAGAGTTCATAAAGTATCTGTCTAACTTACAGACTTTCTGGCACATTTTCCACTGAAGATACAAAGGAGTCTATTGATAGAGACTTTGTAATTCCAGAGGAACAGTGTAGGCATTATCATCAAAATGAAAGCCTTTTGACTCTTGAGGGAACTATGAATGAAACTGAAAGAACAGCACAGAAAAGAAGCTTAAAATGATCTGCAAAGTCTCCACTCTTTGAAGAATTCTTCAGTCCATAAGCATAGTTTGCATGACTACCCAAACAGGAAGATGTAAAAATTCAAATGTTTCAGGACGTTTTCAAAAGATATTGGTTACAATTTCTAATGGCTATGTCAAAGGTTTTTTTTAAAGTAAATATATATATATATATATATTTGCAAAATAGCAAAACATATGGTCATTTCTGCTTCCTGCACCGAGATACACTAAATAAATGTTCAAGATCCATAAAACAGAAAATTTAATCTAAGGATTAAAGCGGAAGTATGCAGTGTAAATCTAAGGTTGGAATGCCCTCTGTTGGATTGAGGCAATACTACTAGCAGAAATATAGAACAACCTGAAGTCCTCAGCCTAATTTTGTAGGGTGCTCAGCCCAATGATACTCCATGGAGGAAGCCCATTGAGACAAAATATAGGTAGGAAAGAGAAAAAAATATCTTCCTTGCTAGCTTAAGGCAAGGAATGTATGTCTTCCACGAGCAATTGATTCATATATAATGTTTGGAATTTGTATCCATTATATCAGAGTTTTAGAATTTTTACAAGGATTTGTTGCTAACTGAAAAGATAGTCAGCCAATAAAGCTTTATTTCAACACTGAAACTGTTGTACCTTTTTTTTTAGACAGAGGGAGAGAGAAGAAGAAAAATCAACCTATTATCATGATTTTTGCTTTTCAACATTTAATAGTATAGATGGAGACAATCATCTACAAAAGATCAGAAAGAGTTCCTGGTTTATCCACAATGAGTGGATAAACCTGTCCTCCATTATTCCAGAGTGCAGAAATATAATGATAGTTTTAAGTTAAAGAAAGGCAAATTCCTATTTGAATGTTGGAAAAAAGAACTTTGTGGCAGTAAAAGCAGGTTGATTATTCAGGAAAGTTGTGGGCCTCTTTCACTGCACATATTCAAACAGAAGCGGGACACTCTGCTCCAAGTAGGGAACCAAATTCCCTGGCTTGCAATGGACCCTTCCAAATGTTATTCTATGGACTGCTTAGTCTGAGTCGAAAATAAAAAAAAGACAATACGTCTATCAAGAACAGAAATACAAGTCCTATTTTACAACTACCCAGCAATCACTTTCAGAAAGCTCTATGTGAGATTGATGAATCCTATTCTATTTTTTGTGATGAATATGTTGCTTTGTAGCAGGATCCAATCTATGTCAATCACCGGGACCAGAGGTTTAGTCTTCCAAACTTTTGGACTCATGCTCACATGTGACAGAGAAGTTCCCTGAGGATGGGGCTCCAGCACGAGTCCAAAAGCTCAGAAGACTAAACCTCTAGTCCTGGTGACCAGCCCAGATTGGATCCTGCAACATTATCCTGGGACACGAATATTTGCCTTCCTTCATGATACTGCTTTGTAATTTTAATTTTTATCACTTCCATCTAGACCAGGGGTAGGCAACCTTGGCTCTTTTATGACTTGTGGACTTCAACTCCCAGAATTCCTGAGCCAGCATGGTTGGTTCAGGAATTCTGGGTATTGAAGGCCACGAGTCATAAAAGAGCCAAGGTTGTCTACCCCTGATCTAGACAATACAAAAAAAATGATCTCATCAAGGCAATCAATTAACACATATTTAGTATCTAAAAGAAAGATAAGAACTCCTTACTTTAAAAAAGCAAAGGACAATATACATCGATTCTTGATTACCTCACCAAGGAATTTGACATGTTCAATAGAGCTGGCCTCTGCAAGATCAAAGTCCTAGTCAACTGCATTGTGTAATTTCACACTCAGGTCAAATGCCTTTCCAAGTAAGGATGGATTCAAACTGTCTTATACCATTTAAACAGTTCTTATGGACCTATTTTTCTTTGAAGGCCAGAATTTGTCCCTGTGTTCCAGATAAACACTATTGACATGACAGAAGAGATTATGCACCAGATCATATGGCAAAAGTACACAAGCTACATCTGAAATAGTATCTGTATATTTTTCTCAAGGCTGGCTGTCAGATTTAGCTTGACCTAAGATCAAAATTGATTAATAAGATCCATGACTCATCTCTTGCACTTTCTTTTTCCTTAAACGAACAGTTTCATGACACTGTTGTGAAGACAACGGAAGTGGATAGGGGAAAGTATTTTAGTTCCCTCTAGTGTACTAACTACTTCCCCCATTTCAATCACAGCTCTCTCCAAGTTGAAGTCAGCTTTATAGAAGAAAAGATACAGATGCCAAAAATACTTTTCTGCATATCTAAATTCTTGATTGCCCTCTGAATGGTAGTAAGGCAACATTTTCTATAGGTACAATTCTTATTACATCCTTAGCCAATTGTTTTTTATTCTTGTTGCCAATTTAAGTAAAAAAAGAAAGAAATGGAAAGGTTCAGTTATCAGAATGAACAAATTCATCCAAGCCAGCCTTTTGTTGAGTCTTGATTTTTATGGGCTGGCTGCATTAGAATCAGAAAGGCATAAATTCATTATGTTCTGGGAAATTTTTCATATGATAATAATACCATACAACAGGAAAGTGGGGAGGAGAAAGAGGAGGTTAAAGAAAGGTCCTCACCTGTTAAGCTTTTGACTATTTACCTGGCATAAAAGCTACTCCCCTTATTGTTCCCATAAATTCCCTGCTACCAATTATTCATTATCATTTTCTCATAAAAGAGAGAGAGGGGGGGGGGGAATCGCTAGAATGGAATCGCTAGAATTGACTTTTTTTTTTAAACACATTTTATTAGTTTTTTAATTTCTTATGAAAAAGTACTCAGGACCCACCGTGGTGTTTGGGTGGTCAAACATTCAAAAGTAAAGACATATATAAACAACTCAATTCAATACATTTCACTGTCCC
This sequence comes from Protobothrops mucrosquamatus, assembly GCF_001527695.2. NCBI lineage: Eukaryota > Metazoa > Chordata > Lepidosauria > Squamata > Viperidae > Protobothrops > Protobothrops mucrosquamatus. The sequence goes on along the minus strand of NW_015387246.1, from coordinate 89,362 downwards.
CTCTCTATTTCCCTCAAATAACATAATACATTTAAAATATTCCATTTCTATTTTAAATTTCTATTACTATTGAACCTGTTTTATAACTTTATCAGATTAAATTACCATACTTTAACTATAAAACAACTTATCAATTCTAATTCTTACTCTCTCACATCCCTCATTTTATCATCAATCTCATTTGTTTCTTCTTCCACTACACAATAAGTATCCTAAAAACAATAAAATATTAATCAACCCTATACATATGTACTCCCACATTCAATCCATCTCTTTAAAATAACAAAATATTAAACCTTAATTCATTCAAATTCATTAAACAGAATTCAAGTTTTCTCCAATTACTTATCATGCCTTATCACATCCTACTAATTTAAAACACTCCATTAATTATTGACACCATCCAAATCTAAACCGTCATCCTTTTTTCAATTCCAATATATAATGATTTTCATCAAATTAAATCTATTATTCCCAAACATTACATGAATACACAAATCCAGTACATTCTAGAATGGACTTTTTATTCCTGGATGAATTGGTGCAAGAATGCAATGATTATTTTGTTAGGATGTACAAAGCATTTCCTTTCCTAGGGTTGTCCCTTGATCTCTGCCAGGGTCCTATAAAATACTCTTTAAAATCTTTTAAACGCTGCAGTCCAACAGGTGGGACATTCCTTGGCTGCCTGAAGCCCCAGTAGCTGGGATAGACGCGCGGAAAAGTAGCAAGCCCGCCCTTGTTTATTTTATTTCTCCTGTGGTTCCCACCAAGGCAGGGTTATGGTGCCGTTGCTCTTCTAGCCACAGAGAGACGGGAGGTGGCAGCGGAGCGGAAAGTCGGCCGGAGGAGCCCCCGGAGGAGAACGGCGGGAAGTGACCGTGGAAAAAAAACAAAGTGCTCTAAGCTTTCCTCTAGCCCAGTGTTTCTCAACCTTGACAATTTTAAGGCATGTGGACTTCAACTCCCAGAATTCCACAGCCAGCATTGCTGGCTGTGGAATTCTGGGAGTTGAAGTCCACATGCCTTAAAGTTGTCAAGGTTGAGAAACACTGCGAAAGTCTAGCCTCCGTTACTACGGTACGAAGGCGGGCGTCTCGTTTTCAACTGTTCACACAGCCCCGGGACAAACAGAGGCGGCGCTGCGCCCACGGGAGACGCTAGCAGAGGGCCCGGAAAGACCGCGGGGTCGCCGGGGCAGGAGGCGATCTCGTTTCCCACGCACACCTGGCGTGGCTGCTGCCAACCTGCTTTCCCTTCACCACCCCAGGAAATCCCAGATCCTCACCTAGCGTTAAATCAGTCCCGTCCTGCCCGAGCTGGGGCGCGCGGGAACTTCTTTCCGGCTCCGCAGATGTTGTGCAGCTGGGGCGCTCCAGCCATCCTAGGGTTGGGCCGCAGCCCCTTCCCCGCCCCTGGCCAACCAACTCGCATCCGCTGGAGCCGACGGGAAGGCCCAGGGCGGCAGCCAAAGGCTGGGGTGGAGGCCGCGCCATCCAATCTGCCTCCGCCGAGGCTGGAGAGGAAGAGCCCTTTCTGCTCGCAGCCGCTCCCCAAGCTTGTCGCCTTTTCTCTCTCTCGCCCCGTCCCCGGGCTCTCTTAAGGTTTTAGCCACTGCGCGGTTAGTAAGTCTCTTCTTGCTGGAGGCGACTGGTCCTGTTGAGTTTAGGGTTGCCAGGTGTCCACTATTTGAGTGGACAGTCCACTTTTTTCACATTATGTTCATTATTTTCTTTCACAAAATAGTGGACATTTTTTTTATTCAAAAGCTTTATGATGAAATGGTACGTAATCTAAAGCTGTACAGTCTACTTTTTTTACTACTTAACCCCCCCCCCCGCTTGTCCGCTATTTACTACTTAACCCCCCCCCCCCCGCTTGTCCGCTGGCTGCCCTGGGACTGGGGATTCATTCCGATCTTCAGCATCACAGATTAATATTTGGTACCTCGTCCCATCGCACGCAGGAATTCCTCCTAGATTTAATTTAAGGATCTGGGGTCTTCCTTCAACCTGTTTTCCAGGGCTTGGACTAGACCAGGGGTAGGCAACCTTGGCTCTTTTATGACTCGTGGATTTCAACTCCCAGATTTCCTGAGCCAGCATGGCTCAGCTTGGAAACTCTCCCTTTCCCCTCAGCATGGCTGGCTCAGGAATTCTGAGAGTTGAAGTCCACGAGTCATAAAAGAGCCAAGGTTGCCTACCCCTGGACTAGACTCTGAGCATGTAAGGAAAAGGGATATTTTTCCTTACATGGCCAGAATCTCCTTCACCTCCTTTACCACCATTTTATTCAATTGAAACTACTATTCTGGGAAAGGTGAGGGTGTGTGTGTGTGTGTGTTTTGGTTACAATATACAACATACAACTAAAAGGTTCTTCATACCTACCCTAGATTCTGTCAGCATCTCCTCAAAGGAAGTACACATCCTAGTTTGGAAATCCCTGATCTAAATCTTTTTGGGGGGAAAGCAGTAATGGCTGTGATTGTCTGAAGTTTGTAACAGGGTTTTTGAGAGTACTATAGATTCTACAAGAAGTGTTCAGCATTTGTTTTGTGATACAAAATATTCTAAAATGCTCCACAAACATTCTGTCAGTAGTTCTGTAAGACTGCCAATTGCATGAATGTAGTTACGCATGCCCTGTTTCTGTTAAGTTTTCGTTTCTGGGAACATTTCAGGTGTAGAGTTTTGCATTTGGTAGTATTATATCCAAATAATAATAATAATAATAATAATAATAATAATAATAATAATAATAATAATAATAATAATAATACAGTTGGAAGGGACCTTGGAGGTCATCGAGTCCAACCCCCTGCTCAGGCAGGAACCCTACACCATTTCAGACAAATGGCTGTCCAGTCTCTTCTTAAAAACTTCCAGTGTTGGAGCATTCACCGCTTCTGGACGCAGGTTGTTCCATTGGTTAATTGTTCTGTCAGGAAGTTTCAAGACTAAGTTGAGCAAACAAAAAAATATATTGTGGATAAAAGGATTACAACTAAAAGTATATAATTCCCTATATGTTGAAACCTTGATTGGTTATTGATTTCCAGCTTGCAGTTTATACTAATCTAAAAGGGCAGCTTCTTGGTGTTCACACAATGCACAGCCCTAAAGGAACTGACAAAATGTTGCTGACATGCACACTTGTGATTAGCATGGCAGGCAGAAACATCATCTCAAGCTAAAGTGGGACAGTGCCTTGGATCCTAAAGGCCCCTTAGTAGGAGCTTCTTCTCAGTTCAGTGCCATTATCGGGATACATGTTCTCTGATTTCTGTTTCTTGACTGCAGACCTGAAATTAGAGGATATTTTGCAACAAATATGATATGCAGAAAGCATCAAAAGGGGAAGAAATTAGTAAGATGGGTCTTTGTCTATTAGAAGGAGAGAGGAATCAATGGAGCCAAATAGAAGGTTCCTTAGGATAATATATCACAGAAATTCCACCAATTAAAAAGCTTAGGCAAGTAATACCAGTGTTAGTAACTAAAACCTATGTCAAGGGTCTTCAAACTTGGCCGCTTTAAGACTTGTGGACTTCAATTCCCAGAACTCCTCAGCCAACCATGCTGGCTGAGGAATTCTGGGAGTTGAAGTCCACAAGTCTTAAAGCGGCCAAGTTTGGAGACCCCTGACCTATATAGTCAATTGCTCCTCTGGTGATTCTACTTCCAGATGGCTGGTTTCCTGTTTCCTGTTAGAGTAGAATTGCTGAGACGGGCAAGGCTCTTTCTCATCCTCCTCAGCAATACGGCTCAAGCTTGCTGACTTCCCATTGCCATTAGCAGCCGGAAACCGTCAGTCTGTTCTCCACTGATCAGATGCTCAAGTTGATCAACAACCTGCTGAGGAACAGACTCTTAGATGCCCACTGCACTTGCTAGCTAGAGACCAGCAGTCCCTCAGTTCTGCAAGCCACAGCAGAGTCTGGGTGTATTTTATTCTATTGTGGCTAACAACTGGTTCCTTACCAGGACATTGTTTTCTAATGACGTAGTGGTACAATACTGTAATGATCTCACTGGCATTATATATTAATAGTGTTCATTTGCAATTATTAATTGCTAACGAAGAGATTGTCTGCAGGAGGAGAGCAAAATGTAGAAGAAATGAAAAAGAGGGGTTTGAATTTCCAGCTATCATGCGAGCTAAGTTCACACATCATACAAAGCCATGATTTGTTAAGCATATTATCATTGTCTGGGGTCACACAGGTTTCAGATTCCATTGTGGCTTAGTACAATGTCATAGACTGCACTCTCTAATTGCAGATTTCCTCCCCCCCCCTCCCCTGTTATGTAGCATTTAGCATGCTGAGAAACTATTAGCCATATTGTATATGATGCTTCAGTGCATCAGTCCTAGATCATAAAGGGCTTAGATATGGTCAAAAATACTTTATCACACACACCCCCAAATAAGTCTTGCTGAAAACTCTAAGGGTATAGATGGTACATTAGTAGTGTGACCCAAAATAGGTTGTACCAGCTGAAGCAACCAAGCCTGTGCAGGATTGTAAATCTCTTTGAACTTCTCATGCTTCCAGAAATAGTCCCTTTTTCCTCCCTGTATATACTGCATCAAAATACTAATATATTTTTGATGCATGCATCAAAATGCTGATGTATCAGAAAGCTTAAATTTCTTGGATGAAATATGCAATATATTTGGGTATATTTAAATGACTGGAATGTGTAGCTTTTTAATAGCTTACGGATATTTTCTATGGTATAGAAATGTGATGAATAAATGCATAAATTTTGTAGCTCTATAGGCAGGAAATTATGCTTGCATTGCATAAATGAGAGTGAAGTGGTATCTTGAAGGAATTGGCCTTGGCACTTTGTCTTCAGCATTAAATGGAAAACTCCATTATTTACCATAAATAAGGTAATGACACTGTCCCCATTTAGCAACTATAATTGGGATCGGCAATTCATTCATTAAGCGAAGTGGTCACTAAATGGAAAAGCTGTGCTTTTGATCTTACTTATGTTTTCCTTTGCTTCACAGATCTATAAAGGTCATAAATGCGAGATTTGGTCGCAAAGTTACTTTTTCATCACCATTGTAATTGCAAACTGTTGGTAAACAAGGCAATCATTAAGCAACTACCTGTAATTTGTTTGGCATTGTTGAACAACAATTGATTGTTTATTATTGGAGTTGGCATATTTATTGGAATTATGCGAAATCATAAAATAAAAATCCCAGGCAGGCTGAAACAGAATAGTTTAAAGTGATAGACAATATTGTCCACATGATGTCACTATTGGACTGCATTAGGAACTCTTACAGTACCTTTAAAGTATGATACTGTGATTTCTGTCAGCAAAAAGAGCTGCAGAATTTTAAAAGCAAGAATGGGCCTTTTTTTTTTTTTTTTACAAAATGTTGTAGGGCATAGCCTACAGAAAGCAAATTATGATTTATCCATGTTTGGAGCTAGCTCACAGGTTTCAGTGGTAAAATGTAGAAAGAGTCAAAAGTATCAGAGTGGGATCTGGAAACATTTTCCAGGAACAATTTGTGAACACTGGTCATTTCTCAGATTTTGTTCTTCATCTTCTGTTTATAGACATTCCAGGTAACCTATATAACTTTCAGAATGAACCCCTAAATTTCAGTAGTTGCTATGCAAAAAGACATGTTGCTTGGGTTTTAGCTGATTATACTTGCCCTGGTTCCAAAGGAAGAAGTAGACAGAATAGACATGGGCAAAAGGGTATATTATTATGTACTTCATTCAACTCACTACTTTCTAAAATAAAAGTGTTCTCATAGCTCAAAGCCACTGATTGCCTTAAAAGGAAACAGCTCCCAATAATATAGAATTGTATAGTGCAAAGGAACATCTGTTTAAACAATGCTTGGATTTTGGCCGAATACCAAGCTTATGATCAAGCCCAGGCTTAAGCAGGCTAAGAAGTAGGGATTTTGCCACTTATTGTTTTGTGACTTCAGTATCATTTTATCAAATACAGCAATCATGTAAACTTGAAAAGCATTTAACTTTCTATAACATGTATTTTTTAGGGAGGGCCAAATAAATGAGACGTTGGTGATCAGGACTGGATCTTACTTCTCTTTAATTGTTTTTGTTTAATATAGCCGGAAAGCTCTTGTGCCATTTTTCCTTTGCAAATCATCTTTTTTTAAAGTATTATGGACTCCATTAGGACCATTAAATGCTGCTAACCAATTTAAACATGCAAATTCCACATTGACTGGCCACCTAAGTGTGAAATGCAATCTACAAAATCTGTGAGATGGGCAGTCTCTAAATTTGAAACATGAAATAAAAATATAAAATAAATACATAAATTAAATAAAAGCACGTGTTTTTACTCTTTCCTGGAGGTGCTTTTCCAAGGATCCTGATTGCAAGATTGCTGTTGAGCTTGACCAAACGCTGATGAAAGCAGAATCCATGTTCATCTATGAATAGGTAGTGGGTAAGTGAGCAGATCTACTCTTCCTAAAACCTAGTTGGGTGAGAGTAAAGGTATTACCCTGTCAGAAATTTACTTTCCAAGATGTCGGATCCTAAAACAGCCAACGTTCCAAGGCTGGGAAAGAGAAGGGGCGCTGATGTTCCCTGTGACTAGGGATTCTGCTTTGAGGTGAGGGATGTGAGAACTTTTGTGTTAAGTTGGATCACGGGAATAAGATTAAGAGCTTATTTGTGCACCAGCCATCTTATTGCCTGAACTTCTGGATCTGATTTTGGAACTGGTGTCAGTTTTCTGATATTATCAAGGGTTGGACTGAGCAGGGCTCAGGATTTCATGACTTCCCTTAGAAAACATTTTGGAAATGTATTTCCCAAAACACTCTTTCACCTCCCAGGGCTGACTCATGAGTATGCAAATGAACAGCGACAACCTTTACGAAGAACAAAAGAACAAAAGACTGACAAATAGACCAGTCCTTTGTATCTCTCCAAAGAAGAGACTGGGAGGTCACCTACTACTCTGTGTAAACTTGCTTAGAGAGGGCTGTAAAGTACTGTGAAGTGATATGTAAGTCTAAGTGCTAAGGAACTGCTTACTGAATTAGGACTGAAAAATTGATTTTGGGATTATGCATTGATAAAATGCTATGGGAGGGTTATTTGTAACTTTTAAGGAGGGTGAAAAGGTACTGTATTGTTATGCTTGGTATGAAGGTTCAAAGCCACTTTTTTATTATCACTTCTATTGTCTTTTTCTGGTATTTTTTTCTGCACTTTATGCATTTTTATTGTTCTATTTTCTTCTCATTTATTAGCTTTTATATGTTTATTAAGAACTTCCAAAAATTAAAAATAATTTTTTTTCTTTCTTTCACCATTATTTTGACCTCAGATGCAGGCATATGTATGACAGGTGTATTTTTGGAAAGCTTGGTGCTTTTCCATAGCATTTATTAATGGTGATCAACTTGTATTATTGGAAACTTCTGAATAAATTGAACGGAGAGTACCGAGAATGGAGAGTACCAAGACTGACTATGCAGTCAGAATTGAAGAAGCTTCTTGGATGAGAAGCAAAAAATCTTCAAGGAAAAATAAAGTCCAGTTGCCTTTTGAAAAAGCACCTTTGGGACAACCATGACCTGGATGACTGAATCTCCATAGACAGGTAATCTTATATATTGTCTTTCTTTTTCCAAAGACCACATAATTCCATAAGGAATGTTTGCTCATCACTTCAGAGAACAATTTGAATTTCACAATTTCTACATAAATGTTAGACTACCAATCTCAGTCTGGTGCCTCCCACACACTGCAGTATCTATCAATCCAGCATGTTTTTAGCCATGTTGGCTATGTTTGATCAGTTTTTAATCCAACACATCTAAAGAACATCATATTCAGAAAAGCAATGGTTAATTATGCATTGACAACTAACTACTGCCTAGGTAAATGTATTTCAGATAACCTAATACAAGACTAGGACAACTTTTTAAGTTGCTGAGCAATTTGGAAGTTTGAATACAGTAGATGTATCAAGATTCAAAACACATTTTCTAGAAAAAAAGATCTAGAAAACAACTGATCATTACCCCCTCTAGACACCCAAATAGCATTTTTCTCCACAGCATACTGTTGTCTTTTTTCTGGTAGATGGCAGATTTCAAAACAAAGTACCTGACTGCAGCTACTCACCATTTTCATTTCTAATATTGCTTATGGGATCTCTGAGAGGCCATACGGAGGCATTTCTGTAAAGATACTAAATTTTGGCATTTTGTTTGCAACATGCCACTGCCACCATCCCCTTGGGGATGGGGTAAAAAAAATCAGCAGGGAATCTTGTAAGTGCTAAAGGAGGAACCATGGGCCCCTCTGACCCATCAAAAATCAAACAAAAGTTTTTCTTTTGATCTCTCCACAAATAATGTATTGGAAACAGAACAAGCAACGAACTGCCAATACCTCTTTTATCTTGAATGGCAAGCCAACCCAAAGTTATGAGCATTTTGAGCAACATTACAATTAGAAATTTTACTTTATTTTTGCAAAAAAAGATTAATTACATGGCAAATTTACTAGGTGGCAAACTGGAAAGCGTCAGGGAAGAAAGGGTTTCCTTTCATTAAAGTATGAAAAGAAAAAAAAATGTCTTGTCAGAAAAACAAATGCCAAACAATTAATACTTTTACAAGATTCCTTTGTTTATTGTATAAAAATATTGAAACATCATTAAGCCTTATAATGGGAGGAAAACGCTGCTTTCTAATTTTTTATCACATGAGAGATCTGACGATTCTTAAAAAGGGGGCAAAATACTGCTGTACTATATCATGTATCTGAAAATAGACCATGCTAAATATCAACAATATAAAAACATGGAAGAGCTGTGGTAGGAAATTCAGTGTGTTTTGTGTATAGTGGAGAGCCTGGATTCTCACCTACTTTTACATTTTACATTTCCCCAAGAACACAATGACTTGAATCCTGAATTCTTTCGTTCGTACATGGAATTACTACTAACCAGGCCTTTTATAATTTATTCCACACCATGCTCAAGAGTTCCCTGTTCTCAGGAACAGATTTACAAGAGATTCAGCACTACACAGAGAAAAGGGAAGCAGGAAAGCCTGTTCTATAAATTTAATTCTATTCTGTTCACAGAAAGGAAGTTAAAGTCTACGTTGGAGTCGCTAATCAAGAATTGAAGCAAGATATTAAGTAAAAACACAAAACAATATCATAATCCTTTAAAGAACACACATAGGATAGATACATAATTACAAATTCTGTCAACTTCAGTTTTAAAACATATTTCAAATATTTTTCTTATTTACTTTCTCAAGCATTCGCTTCCAAATCCTTCCGTAGAATATATTTTTAACTGGGTATATGTACTGATTTTATTTATGCTAAGACTCTTTACAAGATTTTTGCTTTTGTCTGGCTTAATTTACAAGGTGTTAGTATTAACCTTCTATAACAAGTCATCATTAAGATACACAGAAAGATATACTCTGAAAGTACCCAAATAATAATGTAAGCTAAACTTGTTAGCTTTTCCTAGGTTCTTTTCTATTCAATTAACTTTCTCTTCGGTTATTTAAAAATCAACATGTAAATTTTAACACCAGAACATTCTGAACAGTCAAATACTTTAACCATTTAGATAAAAGCAACAACAAAACAAAGCAAACAGTTATCATATTGCATGTATATTATGAACTATGGTCCTTCACTGATACCTGGTTTAAGGTAACCTGCAGTATGCCCACAATACTAAAGTAGAGAACATAACAAGTGGTCCTTGTATAAAATCAATATTTTCACTGGGCAATAAGCTTGGTGGGCATGTTAAATCATTACACAATAACAGTTTTGGAATACAACATATTCTATGTCAGCTATTCATAAAACACGAATTATGGCTAAGATTTCTGATTGGCTTTGCTCCGATCCTGTAGTTCTTGATCTTGTGTGTTGTGAGGTTCCTAGTATGGTTAGGAAAGCCCATCCTCTTGGTCAATTATTTCTGTTTTACTGGAAAACAAATCAGCTAACATATGCTTTGGTATCTCAGAACCCCTGACTTTCAGTGTATAACAGGCATTCTCCACTTTAGCTAAGCTCTGCTTCAAAGTATAGAGCTTCTTAGAAACTTCATACGGTCCAGTGTTACCAATGTAAGAAAAGCCATCATAAATCTGACACAGGAACTGGCTCAGCTCAAATGGTGTATCTATATCACCATTCCCAACACTATTAATACACATCCGCATCAATTCTCCAGTTAGATCAGCCACTCCCAGAAGATAATCCACAGGTGTCACTTTTATGTTCCAGGTGTCGTTTTGATTATTAGGAGAATCCGAAGATGGCTAGTAATACAACATAATACAAAACAGGTTGTTACAGAGAGAAATTTCAATTTGTAAATTAGTACCGCTTTATAAAACCCTTGTAAGACCACACCTGGAATACTGCAACCAATTCTGGTCACCATACTACAAAAAAGATGTTGAGACCTTGAAAAAAGTTCAGAGAAGAGCAACTAAAATGATCAAAGGCCTGGAGACTAAAACATATGAAGAACAGCTACAGGACTTGGATTTGGCTAGTCTAAAAAAAAAAGAAGAAACAGAGGCAACATGATAGCAGTATTCCAGTATTTGAGGGGCTGCCACAAAGAAGAGGGGGGTCACATTATTCTCCAAAGCACCAGAGGGCAGAACAAGTAACAATGGTTGGAAACTGATCAAAGAGAGAAGCAACCTAGAACTAAGGAAAAACTTCCTGACAGTGAGGACTATCAACCAGTAGAACTGCTTGCCTCCAGAAATTGTGGACGTTCCATCACTGGAGATTTTTAGGAAGAGGCTAGGCAGTTAATTGCTATATAGGTTCTCCTGCTTGAGCAGGGGGCTGGACTAGAAGGTCCAAGGTCCCTTCCAGATTCTATTCTATTCTATTCTATTCTATTCTATTCTATTCTATTCTATTCTATTCTATTCTATTCTATTCTATTCCTATTCCTATTCCTATTCCTATTCCTATTCCTATGGATGACTTTCTTGATGGAAGATTCTTCATTTCAGCTAGCAAGAGAAAATGCATATGTATCTGTAGGTATATTTTCTATTTCTATTTTTGCATTATTTCTATTTTGAAAACAATAAATATTTTGCCACTACTATATATTTATCATCATCACTGTGTAATAAACTTCTATATATTGCTGTTTGTTTTCACAACTTAATGAACTGAACTAAAAAAATAATTCCATAATCAACAAATACACATAAAATTTATCCTCAGGATGCACTCTTTATCCAAGGATCAACTGAGAGAGAGGTTGTGATATTTCAAGAAACTGATTGGTTTAGCAGACACTTAGGTACATGCAAGTCCAACAATTTGTCAATTTCACAGAGGCAGTTTACATGAGCCAATAGAGGAAGAGACTAAAGAAGAATGGAAATTTGCTGGCTGGCTGGGAAATTCTGGAAGTTGAACACAGCTTATATGGCAAGACTGAGAAACCCTGGATTAGATATATGCAGTTTTTAAGCAACAAGATCAGATTAACTAGAAATCTCAAATTTGAAGGGCAAAAAACCCTTTAAGAACAGAAATGAAAAGCTAAGCACTCCTTCTGCCAAGCTCTACAAGCGATGGAAGGATGGTACTCATTTTGGGCAGAGAAAAGGACAAGCAGCTGCTGGCTAGCCTAATATTCCATGGCTGCTGCTTAGTAGAATGCCTGGAGCTATGGCAATCTAGAGACTCCATATAAGGCACAGGTGTCAAACTCGATAGCGTCATGTGATGTATTGTGACTTTTTGCCTTTGTGGAGCTGGGATGGGCATGGCCTGCGCGTGACGTGTCCGGCCCACGGGCCGCCAGTTTGACACCCCTGATATAAGGGATGATGAGGGAAGCCAGAGTACAATGGGATGGCAGACAAGAATTAGAACTGCCTATAATTTTGAAGTCCAGATATAGTATCCCTAGTATAGCCTTATAACAGACATGTCAAACACAAGGCCCGGGGGCCGGATGGGGCCCACGAAGTGGTTTCATGTGGCCTGCGAAGCCATCCCAGTGAGGGAATAGCCCCCGTTGCCTTGGCCCTGGCCCAGGCCTGCCAGGAGCCAATGTACAATTTTGTGGTGGCCATCTATGCTGAAATGCATTCAGTCATAGCTCCACAAGGCCGTGTGGAAACAGCGAGAAACCAGCCCCTGCCGTGTCGGCCCCACCTCCTGGGTGCATGCTGGGAGGTGTCACCCTTTGTGAGGAATGAAGAAATGCACCATCGCCTGGAAGTGGCCAGCAAATGGCCCTTGCCTTCTTCACATATTCGGCTTGCCCTGGTCCCACCCCTTTCTGCCAGAGACCCTCAAATCTGTTCCACTTCTGCCCAGGCCCCCACAGGCACCCTTGACACGAATGATGTAGAGCTCGCCACGCCCACCCAGTAGGCCACACCCACTCCATCCACACCCACCCAGTAAGCTGCACCCACCCTGGCCACACCCACCCGGCCCCCCAAGGGCAACCGCAATACTGATGCGGCCCTCAATGAAATTGAGTTTGACACCCCTGCCTTATAAGCTTTTTTTAAAGCCAATTTTGTAAGTGGAAAAATAATTCCAACCTTCAGAGGAAAAAAAAAAGAAATTGAAAAAAGGAAATTCAGACTTCCACTACTATAGACATTTACCCTAAAGAAACCTTTCTTTTCTTCATTCTAGCTGTCACAGGACCACAATATCAGCTGTACGCTCCTAACATATTCCCAATGCTGCTATTCTTTTATGCCTCAGTAGTAATTTTAATGGAAAACAGCCCAAGATTATGCTAGAAATAATAGTGACAAAAACAAAAAGATTTTGATAACAGAAATGCAAACTTCAGTTTTTCCCTGACCCCAAAAGAAAAAAGTAAGGCTTTTCAAACCGCCTGTGAAAAAGGGAGACAGAAGAAGAAAAACTTGCAGGAAGTAGGAACACATGGAGATTTTTCATGATCAAATATTAGCTTATTGTCCATCTTCTATACCAATTCTTTATAATATCCATTTAGAAATGATTAACGAATTGTGAAAATTGTATAGACAAGATTATAGTACCTTCCTTTCTTCCTCCTTATTAACTTCTTTAAATATCAGTTGTCTATTGATATCTTCTAAGCTAATTAATGACCGGGTTTTGATAAAATACTGAAATGAAACCGCTTCCACGTACTCTTGAAGACCTGGTTGACATGGAAAAATGTAAAATATATTATTATACTGTAGGGATTCACAATAAAAGAGTTTAAATGATATTGTAGGGATGTCAGTTTTTATTCACTTTTTGATTGACGCAGACTTTTTTAAGTTATGTATTGGAGACTCTTTTAGAGTATGTATATGACAATTTTAGTTGCAATGATTAGATTAGATTAGATTTAGATTAGATAACCTTTATTATCATTTTTATTGTGGGCACATTGAAATTTAGTTGCTTGCTGTCAAAGTGTACACATACATAATACACATTTAAACATGCTATATACAACATATGTATAAACCTACACTCTTACATATAAATAACATAAATATTAATCACTGTCCATCTTGAATACATAACGGAAAGAGGATGCTTTGGAACCTCCTCCCAGACGGTAACAAGGAAAACAGATCATGAAGAGGATGTGTTAGTGTCCCAGACAATCTTGCGGACCCTGCTCAAGCAACACTTATATCAGTGATGGCAAACCTTTTAGAGACCGAGTGCCCAAACTGCAACCCAAAACCCACTTATGTATCGTCGGGTGCCGGGTGGGCGTGGCCCATTGGGTGGGCGTGGCCCATTGGGTGGGCGTGGCTGTGGTGGTAACGGCAGACTGGGTGGGACTAAAAAGTTCAATCAATTCCAACTTTGTGTGAACTTTTTTTTTCCTACGAGAAGTTGAAATTGATTGATTGGACTTTTTTTTTTTGCACACGGTGGCAGAGGGCTAAAGCAAAAAGGTTTTATAAAACCCAGCTGAAGGCCTAGGACTGGGGTGACGGCTCGCGTGCCCACAGAGAGGGCTCTGCGTGCCACCTGTGGCACGCGTGCCATAGGTTCGCCACCACGGACTTATATGCTATGTCCTGGATGAAAGGGAGGAAACTGCCAATAATCTTTTCAGCCATCCTCATCACTCTCTGCACCGCCTTCCTGCCTGAAGCAGTGATGCTTCCAAACCAGACTGTAATGCTGTATGACAGGATGCTCTTGGTCGTCCCTCTGTAGAAAGTGGTAAGGACAGGGGAAGGAAGATGTACTTTTCTCATGCAACGCAGAAAATGCAGGCACTGCTGTGCCTGCTTCACCAGTGTCTCGCTGTTGAGCGATCAAGCCAGCTACTTATTAACTGCACTCCCAAGTATTTTAAAAAATATATAATTAGTATTTTATAAAATTAGCCTTTACTGCAGTGATTCTTGGAAAAGCATACTATCCAAATGTATGTTTCTCTCTGCCCAAGCTAATATAGTAAAATATCTTGGGAATAAAATCAGCATGACTGAAAGATTGTCAACCATAGAGAACATGAGATTAAGGGGAGAATTAACGTATGGAAAAAATGGTCAACATAAATCACTGCATGTATTTTCAGTTCTTGAAAAAAATTAAATGCTGGTCTTCAATTCTTAGAAACTTAAAAAATATATAACAAAATTCAGGTTATTCTGTTTGTTTTTATAAATATACATTTTAATTATCTGAATCTTGATATTCTATAGATAGCTGCTCATTGATAGTTGCCCCACCATTTTTCTATAATCTGTACATAAGACACAATTTAAATTGTGAGGGATTCGTTAGATAATATGTAAGTCATGACCGCACTGAATTAAAAATAGAAAAGCAGGATGTGTTTCTTGTTTGTTTCAAGCATTTATATATCCACCAAAATCAAATAATGTGACTCTGCCAGTATACAATAAAAATAAATATTAACCCAAAAAAACTAAACATACATCATTAAAACAATAGCCCAGTATATAAAATGACAAATTGAAGAGAATAATTTAAAACAATCCACAGCATATAGTGGCATCAAATAGCAATGGCTGAGGCCACAAGAAGTGCAAGAACCAAAACTTTGTATCTCCCTTGATACCTGAAGTAATAAAAGAGGAGGAGAAGGATGAAAGGGGACTCTACTCAATTAGACCCCAATGTCTGAGGAAAACACTTTTTAAGGGCCAGCAAGGTTGGGGTCAGTTATACATCGTGTGGGAGGAGGGGGGACTGTTTCAGAGCACAGGAGCAGCCACTGAAAAGGCCTCCAGGCCCCATAAGACACCAGTGTTTAAATGAGGGAATGTGCGTTCCTTCTGGGAAGGTGTGAGAAAAGCCAATATTCTTGAGAGCGAGTCCTAGGCCTCGCATAACGTTAAAGATACATAGACACCTTGCACTATGTACATTTATTGGAAACCAGGGCAGCTCATGAATAGCGATGTTGCATGAAATTACAAGTTGAAGAAAAATAGATGGTCCATATTCTACACACATTAGTCCTAGATTACACTGAGATTTGTTTTAACAGCATCCTCTTTCTTACAATAAATGTTTTGACATTAAATACGTGCCTTTCAGAAGCTCTCCACAAAAAGCAGCTTGGAATTAACATTTAAAATGACCCAAGAGCTTGACAAAAGGTGGTTTTGCTAAGCAGGTAAAAGGATGTTTAAATATATTGTAGTTTTAATGGAAGGACATCCGTTATTTTCACAAATAATTCCCAAGGTGGAAAAAAAAAATCTCTATCCCACTTCACTATATCATCCAACAACATCTTCCTGCTTTTAGTTTTGGGTTGTTTCCAAGAAAAAAAATTACTTGGAAATCTCACTGCTGGGAAGTGAGTAGTTTGCAAGGCAGCTTTTGTACGATGAGGATTTAGAATGGCGATCCTTTAAGATACATCGAATCAATATATGTTCCTTTTATACTGCCCAACTTTTTCTCCCTTTTCTCTCTCATCTCTCTTTTAAAATGTAAGATTAACATATAAACAAATAGGGAAAGCATGCAGAATATGATTCTAGAATTCTTTCCAATGCCGCTAGAGAAGTCGTGGTAGGAAGCATTTATATTTCGTTCCTCTTACATCAGTGGTTCTCAACCTTTTTAATGCCGCGACCCCAACCGGTCGTAAGTCGAGGACTAAACAGGTCGTAAGTCGAGGACTACCCAACTGGTCGTAAGTCGAGGACTTTCCCTGTCCGGGAGCGCCGCGCATGCGTGGTTCTGCCCCCTGCGCCGGCCGAGGCGTAGCTGGCAAGCGGCAGAGACGAAGCAGGCCGACCACCAGCTGGCCCAGCCCAAGGGAGGTAAAGCACCCGCCAAAAAAAGGGGGAAAAATGGTGGACAAAAAAAATGGCGGACAGCCTTGCTTGGCGACCCCCATGAAATGGTCGATCGACCCCAAATGGGGTCCCGACCCACAGGTTGAGAACCACTGTCTTACAACTTTGTGTTTGATATGTGTGCACAAGACCCCTGCAGTAGGGTCTTCTGCTCACATGACTAGGGGAAGGAGAGCTTAGAATGGAGCTGCTGGCAACATTCCAATCTGTTGCCTAATTGTGTCTCTTGTAGGGCTCCACCATTATTTTCTGGAATGTTTTGCTCTTTAACCCGTAGTGAGATTCAGCTCCTTTTTATATTCAATTTTCTTTTGCCAACTTCCCCCCTGCCCCAATAGATTTGATTCTGTTCTGTTTAGTTTTCAGGGAGTTCTCCTAAGGATGGACTCAGAGGCAGCCTTGATCCAGATTACACAATTTCCAATATCATGCTGGATTGAAAAGAACAGGGCACGGAAAGCAGACTTCTGGATTTTTTCCCCCATCCCTTAATAGTCGCTCTGCTCTGGATTAGGAGAGAGAGCATTTCTTAATGTGAGCAACTTGTATCATGTTTTGTTTTGTTTAAAAAAGACCCAGACTCACCTGCCATGTTTGTCACAGCCACCACAAAATCCTCAAAAGATTATAATTGCACATAATTCAAAGAATGAATTTCTTCTGTATTCTCTGATCTTAACCCAATCTGGGCTATTTCTCATTCTCCTGTCAAATAGTACCCTTCCATAAACCTCTTCATGATATAACAATGTTTACTTTCAGAAGTCACCCATTTTTTTCTTTTCTATCATAATATATCCTTGCCTAGATCTGTACTTATTCAGCTCCACAACAGACTTTTCAAAGGTCTTCTGCTCTTTCTCCTTTTCTGCTCCTGTGAGTCATTTACCAAAGCACCTGTGTGACAGCTTTTCATGAAACCTTGATAAAATTCCATTTTTATTCCATTCCATCTTTTCTAATTCAAACACAAACCAATTTCCTGCTCAATTATATTGGGAATTTCCCTCTGCTATTCTTCCTTTATCAAATTTTACATTATGTTGTTCTTATACTTTGTAGTGCATAATAATAGTGCTTTATGGATTATGGAAGACATATAAGGCTATATAGGTAAAATCATATGCGTACTTACTGCAAAATAGAAGTTTTATTGAAATTGGCAGTATTTACCTCCAACTAAACAAGCACAGAATATGCAAAGTAGTAAGGTGATAAGTAGTTATCATCATACTTCAGTGATGGCGAACATTTTAGAGACTGAGTGCCCAAACTGCAACCCAAAACCCACTTATGCATCGTCAAGTACCAGGTGGGTGTGGCCCATTGGGTGGGCGTGGCCCATTGGGTGGGCATGGCTGCCGTGGTAACGGCAGACTGGGGGGGGGACTAAAAAGTTCAATCAATCAATTCCAACTTTGCAAGTTCTTTTTTTTTCCCACAAGAAGTTGAAATTGACTGATTGAACCTTTTTTTTTTTTTTTGCACATGGCGGCGGAGGCCTAAAGCGAAAAGGTTTTATAAAACCCAGCTGAAGGCCTAGGACTGGGGCGACGGCGCGCATGCCCACAGAGAGGGCTCTGAGTGCCGCCTCTGGCACCCATGCCATAGGTTCGCCACCACTGTCATACTTTATTCACATATGTTTCAAGATATGAGTACATTTATATTAAGGAAGAATCTTATTTTAATGTAAGGCACTAAATTGAATTATATGGGAATTCCCTTTATTACATAAAATTAACTTTTCAACCAGTGTAACACTATTAGAATAACAAAAGCAAGTACTGTGCAAAATAAGTCTTGCATTTGCCTACTACTATTTCAGTTTTAAAGGCGAATTGTTCATATATTCCAAAGGATATGTATCCTTTACAGAGTAGGAAAGACAGATTTTTTTATTGCAAACCTACTTCAAAAGTAACCACAAAAAGATAACAATAACAATGTGCAAAAGTTGGTCTGCCTTTGTTTTTTAACTAGTTATTTCAGTGTATCTTTGTTTGCTTGTTTAATTATCCCTTGGGACAATCTGTACTTTAAGAAATGTGTAGAGAACAGTCATCATTTTTGTTATTGTTCAATTATTAGTACCATACTCAGCATTTGAGCTCATATGAGTATCCTTAGGGGAAATGTTCTGAATGCCATTAGCACTACTCTTAATGAGGGAAAAAGTGGAACTTCTTTAGTGCTTTGCCAGAATTATTTTATCTTTAAGTCAAAGAACAGTGGCTTGGAGTAACACCAAAAAAAGCATTTTGTAACAACCAACGCCAAACAATATTCCCAGGAATCGTATCTATGGCACGTCTATTTATAGATATGATTATTACACTCAACCTTTGTGTAGCCTTGTTAGATTTTTTTGTTACAGTTACTACTGTAACTACATTAAAAAAATTATTCCATTCTTTAGTCTTTATTGCTACACCATTTTTGATAAAATCTAAATAAAATAAAACAATACAACCAATTTAGTTAGGATGAACAGAGTAAGATCTTCAGTTACTTTTTCTCAGCATGTCACCAAAATCCTACAATTTCTTTTTGATTATGTAAAGTTTGAATGCTATACCATAAAACGGATACCATACTATACAAAATTTCTGAAGTACAATATGATCTTATTGTAATTGCTGACCATTAAAAGTTCAAATGCTATTCATTAAAACTTAGTGCTAAAACCTCTGAAGTCAAACCTTTAAGTGCATATTTTCCAAAAAGCAAATCTCTTGCTTGTGAACAGTATAAAATAGAATCTTTTTATTGCTTCAGATGGCCCTCAAAATAATTTCAACAATAACATGTATAGTTTGACTACTCTGCTCCTTGAACCATTTGAAAGAACAATGTCAAAAACCTATTTGAAATATTACATTGCTGCCTCCAGTGAAAAACATTCTAGAAAATGTAAAAATGTAAAAGCAACAGGACTGGGCTGCCATACATAGGTTACAAACATCCAGTCAACCATTGGGTAACACACAAAAATTATTATTCTTTGCTGTTATCTAGTGATCATTTGCAGTAGAAGATTTTTGCAAATGACCTATTGGAGATGGAAGAAATAAAACTAAGTATTTAAAAATACTGGCTAAAGATGAGAAAACAATGACCATAAAGATGAGAAAACGGTGAACAACAGTCCATACAGGAACCAGCAGTCAAGCCCAATTCACAGCAACTAAGTATTAAACCACAATCTTATTGCAATATTAAAACAAATAAATGCTTAAACCAAAAGAGGTCTGTACAGTATCTCTTTAATACTTGTTATTTAACTTAAGGGCAGACTCTGGCCTTTTTCTCCCCAAACATTGTGGAAGACTAATCTTTGGATGTTACTATCAGATCACAATGAGATCTTTATCCTTGTCTACTAATATGATTCTCAATATTCTCTTTGTCTTTTCTAAGCAATTAAAATGTCTGAAAGCAATCAGAGCACCACCACGACACACGGTCTTTCTCAAAAGAGGATCAAGGTAATGAACCTAACAATTCAGACCCTGAGGAACTAAACACAACACCAGCACTGAAAGACCAAATGTGGGCATTTCCATTCCCAAGCACAATATAGATCACTGATGACCTGAAATTAGAAACACATGCAGAAACAAAGGAAAAAGCCAGCAGCTATTTCTTTCATCCTAAAATATTTTGAAGCTTCATCTTCCAAGTCCTACTATATTTTTTGAATTGTGGTTTTTACTTTTATATCTCACTGGCATATAACAATCTTTCCCTAACGATCTGTTTATTTTTTTAAAAAAAAAATTAAGACATAAAAATTGATCTACTTATTTCTTTTTGTTTATGGTCTTCCTTCGCTACTTCTAGTTGGCATCTGACATGTTATTTCTCGTTTCTCCAGGTGCCCTTTCTTTCATGAGCCTTGTTTTATTAGACTTCAAATCTTCAGTAAGAGCCTCTTATCTTGTATGATGCACAATAATAAGTGTACACAAAGAGATTTATGCAACAGTGCAGCAATCTGCACTCTACCTACAAACTTTAAAGTAGAAATCAATTATGTCCCTAAACATCTGGAGGTTCATTCATCAATACTGACTTATTTAATATAGTTGTGATTACAATTTAGATAAAACCTCTTATGTTGGAGCTCAGGCTACATATGAAACACCAAATAGTAAATTCTTCCACAGTTCTTGAATCATTGTCAGTTTCTATGATTCTACTGACGGTTTGTGGCCTGAAAAAGTGTCTAAGAATGCGACTTTTTAACTCCTGCTTAAAAATCCTTGGATTTGTTGTAAGCACTCTATTGCTTTCCAAAGGAAGTAAGTATCAGACTCATTTAGTTCTGGTAGTTTGGATAATTAGTATGTTTTCCCAATTTATTTTTCTAAACCTTTTTGCCATTATCTTGCTCAGTGTTGAATTATTGAGACTGATACAGAGGTATTATTTCCATAATTCTGAGTCTATTCATTGTTCTCAGTGCTTTTTTTCCTAAAAAAAAAAAAAAAAAAAAGGTGCCGGAACTCACACACGTCATACAACCTGCCTTGCCAACCCTACAAGGTTCCATCCAAAAAAGGTGTCGGAACTCCGTTCTGGGCGTTCTATGAGAAAAAAAGCCCTGATTGTTCTAATACAACTGTTCATCCAGACCTACAAAACATTTGAGCTAATTGAATGTTGTAGAATTTCATTATAAAGTGCTAACATTTAAGAGAATCATTAAATTAGTAAGGGGTAGTATGAGAAGCTATATATTGACAATACCTGACCATACCATTTTCCACCAAGTATAAAAGTTGCAGTCCTAATACTTCATTAAAATTTGACCAACTTTTTTTGAATTAGAACCCAGGCTCCCACACATTTAGCTTCCAAAAAGCCATAAAGAGTTAGTTTTCTCTCCAGGCACTAAGATAGAGCCCAAGGATTTCATTGTTTGTTGGACTAAAGATTGTAGATCAGATGACTGATTTATTACCTTTGGTTTGTTTTATTAATTATTGTTGTAGTTTTTATTGTTGTTGTGAGTTGCCCAGAGTTATGATTTTCAAGATGGGCAGTCATATACTTCTTTTAAATAATTAAGTAAATATTTTTTGGGGGGTTGCATCTTTGATTATATAACATAAGTAGAATTTTATAGTAGAATTCTTATAGTAGAAATAAGTACGACAGAAATTAACATTTAACCCTCTAGATAGCCCAGAACAATTGCAACTGATTTCTGTACAATGCAAAGTCTTTCCCTAATTCAATGTTATAAATTCCTATATCCAAATATCTTAATGGAATCAAAACAAATATTGACAGAATCAAAAGGTGTCATCAATATGTTGCCCAGTGTAATAAAATCAAGACTGATAAAATATCTAGAATTATCCTTTTTGCAAGTTTTGTTTGCTTTTTTTATTTTTCACACATACCTGGAGAAATAGCTCTATGGTATTGATGCATATCCTCTCCCATCAATTCTTGTGCTACTTGTTTTATCTTCTGTCTCACAAGATCTAATTTGACTTCAGATTCTGCTAGTATTTCTTCTACATTGGAAGCACTGTGATCACAGAATACAATCAAATTTAAAAAGTGACTATTGTTAAAACATCAGCAAAGAAGCTAATGTTATATGCTATACACAGATCATTTTTATTTATCCTTTTCAAACAATATTATAAGCCCCAGACATCTGTCTATATATAAACCATGTTTTGCTAATGAAGTGCTAGATCACTTGGCAAACACGCTTGGGATCAACACAGAGTAAGTTACCCTTTACAGTATAAATTTGAGGTACTATTTTCTATTACTGCCACAGTAATTCAGTGAATAAAAACTGCTTCTAAATATTATATATACGATTTTGAAAATAAAAATAGCATTCTCTTGAAAATAGTTGTAATCTATATCAAAGCTCATGTAATTTATAATAATGGAAAGAGAATTAACGTATCCCCTTTTTTTCTAAAAACATATCAACCCTAACATATCCTAAGAGCACCATTCATATCAAGAATGAAATGATGTGGGAATTCTAAGGTTTGCATAAATTTTAATTTGTAGGGGGGAAAATCCATTAGTATGTTTAGTATAATACTGACCACTGTTAGGGAAGGGATAAAACTCTCGTCCAAAAATAAAGTTAGGGAATAGAAAGTTGGCCTCTTGTATGTCCAAAAATATATAGAAAAAAATTCTTCCCTCCATTCCTAACTCTTTGTTTTATGTTACCTATACAGGATTCCTTTGAAAGGTATATATTAGGAAATGTGAAAGACAAACATAGATACCTGCCTGGTAATTCTATGAAGTAAGAATATGGTCCTTTTACTTTCAATAGTTATGTCACGACTAAGTTTCACAAGTCTTTCATATTTATCATGTCTTGTATCAAGTTCCAGCTGAAACACTGAAAATGAATGCCGATAAATATAATAAAACAATATTAGAAATACAGATATGAGCATGCAAACTCTACAAAACATACAGATGTATAAAAACAGATTTCATGTGTTCTGAAAAACCCACAAAGCTACTAAAATACATTTTAATCTTTATTTAAATATAGCTTAACTGTTTAGAATGTTAATAGTTTGCTAAATAGTTTAATAAACTTCATTTTGCAAAAATTCTGACCCAAACCTTTAAAGAATCATATCCAATTCACACATATCAAAGGAAAAAGTAGTGCAATTCTCCATTTTTATGGAAGTAATCACTTACAATAGGAAGCAGTCAATACAGAAACCATCTGGAACCATGTCTGCAAACACAATACTCTGTTATAGAAATGGTGCAGAATTGTTCTATCATAGATTAAGAGGAATTGCATGGGGAAATCATGTATATCATTACTTCATATACAACTATATGAACCACAATTCAGGTCTCTAAAATTACTTACTCTTGAAGGATGACATTATAGATGAAGAAAAGTTAATGCTATCTTTTTCTTCCTTATGACCATGTGGAAAATTGTCATGTTTCCTTTTTCTGAAGCCACCTGTTTGTGTTAAGATTGAAAAAAGGGTTATCAAATTATAATATAGTTCTCAAAAAATGTTCACAACTTTTCATAGCTGAAAATTGTATACTTGATATCATGGGCATTTGAGAAACTAGAAAACTGTCCACAATTCCATTCACCGTTTTGTATAGAAAACTGGATTCAGTCTACTGATCTGGAAACTTTGATTTCATGGTATTTTAAGACGAGAGCTAACTGTCAAACAAGGCAATGGCACTTCATATATAACAGATATAGCTTATCATTCAAAAGAATGAGGCAACATACAGAGTCAGCTGATTTTGGTTATTTCAAGGGTCAGCTAACAGTTTTTAAATTTATTAAATTCATTTGATTGAACAGGCATAAAAGTAATGTAATATTAATTGCATTTCATGTTTCCCTATTTTCATGGACAATGTGTGCTTCTCTCCAGATATTACTTCTATACGTTCTAAGTGAAATGGCCATTAAAACAGAATTGTTAAAATCTGCTTTCTCAGGAAGTACACATTGCCCAGTCTTGCCCTATGCTTCATGTGTAAATAAGAAGCAACAAAAACAATGCTATGTTCTGATATGTGAACTCCTGGTTTAAATAGGATATTTCAGATGGTGGGTTTCTGCCTCTTCCATTATATGAAGTGCTTCATCATACTTGTTACAGGCACAAGAGCTTCCTGTCAAAAAAAAACCCTTGGAAATTTGGTTATGTTCATTTTAATATCAACAAGCTTTTTTTTGTGTTACTGATCCCTAGATTCCATCTGGGGATTAAATACAAGGAACAAAAATTAGGAAGAACAAGAATAGGATTACAGAAGGCAAGAAAATGCAGCGATGTTAAACTGAAAGACAAAAATGACAAGTATAAAAAATGGAAAGCGGAACACATAACTAAGGCCGAATACAAGCATATAACATAGGTAATCAAACAACAGATCTGCAAACACCTAGAAGAAAGCAAATCTATTATTAGACGCCAACATGGGTTTGTCAAAAACAGACTTTGCCAAACAAAACATATTGCAGTTTTTGACAAAGTGGCTACAATAGTGGATCAGCAAAATGCTGTGGACATCATATACTTGGACTCTAGTAAGGCATTTGATAAAGTAGACCATAACCTACTTCTTGGTAAGATATGAAATGTGGTATAGACAGCATCACCATCAGATGGATTCATAACTGGCTGGCAAACTGCCCTCAACATGTAGTCCTTAATGGAACTACATATATATGGAAGGAAGCATGCAGTGGGGTATCACAAGGTTCTGTCTTAGGCCCAGTACTCTTCAACATAACAGAATAACAGAGTTGGAAGGGCCCTTGGAGCTCCTTCTAGTCCAACCCCCTGCTCAAGCAGGAAACCCTATACTATTTCGGACAAATGGTTGTCCAATCTCTTCTTAAAAACTTCCATTGTTGGAGCACCCACAACTTATTCCACTGATTATTTGTTCTAACTGTCAGAAAATTTCTCCTTAATTCTAGGTTGCTTCTCTCCTTGATTAGTTTCCCTCCATTGCTTTTTGTCCTGCCTTCAGGTACTTTGGAGAATAGGTTGACCCCCTCTTCTTTATGGCAATCCCTTAGATATTGGAACACTGCTGTCAGTGTTAGATGAGGGGATAAAAGGGGAACTCATCAAATTTGCAGACAACACCAAGCTAGGGGGAATAGCCAACACTTTAGAACAGAGGTGTCGAACTGCCAGCCTGTGGGCAAGATGCATCACGCCAAAACCACACCGACCCCATTGTCAGCAATGGGGAAAAAGTCACGATATGTCACAACACATCACGTAACATTGCGAGTTCGACACCCGTGCTTTAGAAGATAGGCTCAAGATCCACAAAGACAGACTTGAACACTTGGCTCCATCCAACATAATGCAATTCAGTGGCTAGAAAAGTAATGTTTTACACTTAGGCAAGAAAAGTTAACCGCAGAGGTATAGCATAGGTGGCATTTAGCTCAACAACAGTAACTGCAATTTAGGAGTCCTAATGGACAACGATCGCAGTTTCCCAATATTTGAGGGGCTGTCATTAACAAGAGAGGGATAACCTGTTCTCCTTAATCTGAGGGCAGGACGGAAACTTATCAAAGATCCAACCTAGAACTAAAGAGAAACTTCCCGACTGTGAGAACAATTAACCAGTGGAACGACTTGCCTCCAGAAGTTGTGGGTGCTCCCCCATTGGAGGTTTTTAAGAAGAGATTGGACGGCCATTTATTCGGAACGGAATAGGGCAGGGATAGGCAACCTTGGCTCTTTTATGACTCGTGGACTACAACTCCCAGAATTCCTGAGCCAGCATGGCTGGCTCAGGAATTCTGGGAGTTGAAGTCCACGAGTCATAAAAGAGCCAAGGTTGCCTACCCCTGGTTATAGCGACTCCTGCTTGCGCTGGGGTTGGACTAAAAGGTCTCCCTTCCAACTCTGTTACTCTATTATTTGAAACGAAGCCATGAAATGAAGAACCACGGTTAAATAAAGAGCCTGGGAA
Organism: Protobothrops mucrosquamatus; assembly: GCF_001527695.2. Lineage (NCBI taxonomy): Eukaryota > Metazoa > Chordata > Lepidosauria > Squamata > Viperidae > Protobothrops > Protobothrops mucrosquamatus. The sequence continues at coordinate 63,478 of NW_015387246.1, read as the reverse complement.
AGGCAGCCGGTGAGCAAAGGGGCCACTGGCCTTCCCCCGCGCCCTCGCATTTTGCTCCTCGGGCGAGGGCCTCTGCCCTCCCTTTGTCCCACCGCCACCTTCTTTGCTGCTCATCTTGTCCGCGCTGATCCCGAGACAGCAAGTCCGCTTCTGTCAGACTCGATCTCGGCAACCGACACGCGTAACGGCTGTTGCGCGCTCAACAGAGATTCTCCGTTACTCCCTGGCTCCAGTTCGGTCTCCGCACCTGTCAGGACCCCAACCATCCACCCTCCCACCGCTCTTGGGGTGTCTAATCCGATCCCTGATCGCCACATTTAATTTTTGTTAAATCGAGCCTCGCTGAGATTAATTCCTCCACTCCGCCAAGGCAGAAAAGGGAACTAGGCTTCTTATCAACCCATACTGAAGTATTTTGGCAAGCAGAAGAATCCATTCATTTCTCTAATCAGGCATTAGTGTGTGAGGTATATCCGGTTTGCTGCAGCGCTTCTTTAAGACCTACAATCAAGCAAGACCTTATGGGAAACGTAGTTTTTCTTCGGATGAAGCATGCACAGCTCAGTAACTGTATAAAACTTCAGGAATGGGAGGAATGAGAGCTGGAATCCGAATTGGAGCGTGAAATACTTACAAATTTGAGATATGCCGATTATGACACTTTATTAATCAATGCTAAAAGGAGGTTTTCTTTGTGAAAATAAAACGGAAAGTGAAAAATTCTAGATTAATGTTAAAAATTTAGATTTCTTGACTTCTAATCAATGTTAAATATTTAGAAGATAGATTTCTTATAGTGTACACTATGAAAACTAAACATTAAGGTACAAGAGAAAGAAAATATTAATAGGCAGTCATAGGTATGGTTCTCTGAACTGAAAGTCTGTCAAGTCAGTCAATCAGTCATGGACCAAGGAACTCTTTACACATGCATAATAAGGGGATTCTTCCACACATGCATTCATGTGCTTTCATCCTGCCCCACCTCTTCTGTTTCCAGGGTTGCAGGGAAAGCTTCAGAAATGGCTCATTCAGAAACAGATGTTGCACTTGTAATCCTGCACATTCCGAAGCCTTTTTCCCAAGTTGGTTTTAAGTTTTGCCTAGCCCTACGGAGACAATAAGGGAAAGCTCAAACAATGAACACACTACTGTGTTATCCCTTCAGGCACCATGCACAGCTGTAATTAGAAACTCAGTTTGTGTATGTAACTAGAAACCTCCACTGTTTGGATGTTCAAATAGCAAGTTACCAATAGAAATCAACCACTGAATTTAAGTTACGTCAGTTTTTGTTCTATACTCAAGGCAGACAGCAGTACCAAATGATGGCAGACAGAATCCCACTAAGCCTTAACAGAATTTGCTCCCAGGTTGTTTGTATGTCTGTCTACCTATCTATCATATTTAAGAACTACCCATCTTCTTTGCAGAGGGATTCTGGGTGGTATATAGTAAAATGTGTAATCAAACATCTTGTCATATATAAAACAAAAATATACGATGACAGTTCAGTGAATAGGATGGCCAGATACCTGGAATTTTGCCAGATCATCTGAATTTTAAAAACTTTGCACTCTATTCACACTTTTGTCCACCTATTTTGCCTACTCTAACCTTGATCTACTTTTCTGACAGTTCATGTGATGGGCCTTGGAGCAAGGCTATCATACCTGGGTTGCCAACATCTGGATGGCCATTAGAGAGTAACAGATTTTTTTTTTATCTTTTACTGCCATTAATGGTTGTCTCAATTTCTGCAGTGCAGATGTTATAGTCCTAATTTGGAGGCAGTAAAAATTCATTCAGCTGCATGACTGATTTAACTAGCCTCCAAGGAGTCTGCATGGTAGTGAGTCAGAATGGTCTGGGTAGGAAGGAAGTGTATGAAGCAAAACAAATAGTTGGACCCCGAGACAAGCTGCCAAAACTTTTTTTATTTCCCTTTTTGGCTGGCAGTGCAATTAAAAAGTCTGCTGCCAGTATAGCAGACACTGGCATTACCCAACACTCAAAAAGCCAAAAACACCATGTATGTATAAGAGAGAAAGAAGGGGGGAGGGACAAAAGTTATATTTGTGGGGGGGGGGAAACCAAACATAAAGTTGCTTATGTCAGATAAAAAAAGATGGGCAGTTTAGAAATAGGAAATACAAGTAAATAAAATAAAAGTATGCTGTTTAGATTAAATGTAAAAGAAGTGCAGTGTAATATTTGCTTCAGCAAACCAAGGGAAGTTACTATTAGATCTAGCAATTGTTGGACTGCTGATCCAAATGCCAAAACAAACATTGAGAAAGGACACATATTAGTAACCAAGAGTAAAAAGGTGAACATCATGCATTCGATATCTTGTGATGACGCCATTAGCAGCAAGACAATAAAGGACTGTTCTTCACTGATATATTTTGTCTAAAGAGAATAAACTGAATACTCCAAAGTAAGGGTATGCTGTCCTGGTTTTCTAAATCCTCTATGACAACCCAGGATGATAAAATCATTGTTGCTGAACTTTGCAAGGTCTACCTGTTGCATAAGTTTGGTGAGTGTGTAACTTTACCCTTTATTATAATTTTTCATATGGGAGGTGCATCAGGTTGTAACATAAATCACTGTCATTCTTCCACTGTCTTCCTTTCTTTGGATCTATCTTAGGTTAATATGTCCACTCCATTAACAAAGTATTGTTTCCAACCTAGTGCTTTATGCTGTTGATTTGTGAAATGGACAGCACTCAGTCATGTTTCCTTAGCCAAGGTTCATTGAATAATATACACCTGGCAGGTAACCCATAACACATTGTACTGTAAACAAGTCATGAACATGGCTTTACAAATTACCCTGGCTGACTGAAAACAATGGGCTAAATTAAAATGTCATAAACCATATTCAACCATGAATGAAGGCAAATATACATGTCCCAGGATAATGTTGCAGGATCCAATCTGGGTCGAACATTTCCCTGAAGAGGGGCTCCAGCAGAAGTCCAAAAGCTCAGAAGGCAAAACCTCTGGTTCCGGTAACCGACCCAGATTGGATTCTGTACATTCAACCATATTAAAATTTACTTATGAATAAGTAATGCCCATATTTGTTAAAAGGAAAACAACTTTTCCAGTTTGGTTTTTTAAAAGAATATATATGCAGAGCGAAACTTTGTACATTTTACACACGTGCACTTACACATACTATACATAACATACATTTTACAAGAAATTCTTAATAACATCAGCCCAAATCATCACTAGGTGAAGGCCTCTTTGCTGAGGGTTTTGGATGGATGAATGGACAGATGGACAGTCAGACACATACCTCTAGATAAAATATTAGCTTGAACAAACTCTGAATAAAGGATAAAGTCCATTATTTCCAAAGTAGTACAGATAACTGGTAATTTATATTATCTGCGTAATTACTTATTTGCATCATAATGTAAATATACATACAATGTAAATTACATCAATTGTATTAAATGGACATATGGCTCTAGTCTAGTGGATATTTCTTCTCCCCAGTTAGGCTGTAAAATTGAGGTTTTACTCTGTGCATAATTTGGTTTGCTTAGAAAAGTGCAAAGGGTATAAAATGAAAATGAATTTATTGACAAAGATGATACATTTATTGATTTGCTTTAAACTGTATTTAATCTGTGTGACAATTACAGCTGATTAGATTGCTGAAGGATAAGAATTTATGTCTCTTCATTTTTGCCTGCTTAAAAGAAGCAAGGCAGGCAGAAGGTAACACTGAAATCAAAAGAAACGCTCAGCAAAATGAAAGAAGTTGTATATTCTGAATTTTCTCTTTCATTGTGTCAAATATATAAAATCCATTGATTTTCAGGAGAAAAGAAAACAGAACATGGGGGAATAACAAAGGACAAGTGTTAAGGACCAGAAGTAAAATCTAGCGAAAGAATATCTGAAGTCTGAAACTCTGCTTTCTGTTTTTTTTCCTAGTTACAACAAATATCTATACTGTAATATATGATTACTCTCTCAGCTACAACTAGAAAATCCTGCACCTGGAATAAATTTAGACAAAACCTTAGTTCAGATATAAATAATAAAGTATTTTTGCTATTTTTGGCTTAGGGAGATATGTGAACCTGTTCAGAGAAGTGTGATATGAATGTCAGATTATCAGAGCTTATTCAAATAATTGGTTGTTTTTTTTTAAATTCCAGTTTAACTTGATAAATTTCACATTGGTCTTTTTCCTCAAATCTAAAGATCCAAGCAGTTGTTAAATAAACTAATCGATATTCTTTCACGTTTCAATAGCCCTATTCATTGTAAAATAAAGCACTTGCGTCAGGTTGTGTTTCCCTGCTGTCATAGGTGAAGGGATTTCTGGGAAGAAACCTGTGAATCAATCGATCCTCCACCAGATGGTGGGTCCTCCTGGGCCTCCTTTGACAATAGCTACATGATATGGTCTGAGCTACTTGGTGTGACTTCATATAATTTCTCTCATTACTCCTGAAAAATATAGCAGTGTGATTCTTGGAACGTGAAATTCTGCAGGAATTCATAATTGCATTTCCTTTAGATCTAATTCTGTCACAGTAGCAAGACAAAATGTGCTTATTTTGTAGAAAGAATTGTATATATTTCAAACAACATTTTAGTTATTTATATTTCATGTTTCTAAACCATGCATCTTCCTCCACATACAGTGGATTTCTCCTAAAGCTCCTAATACTAATGCCAATTCTGTAAAGAAGTGGAAGATGTATAAAAATACATTTTTGTCATCTATTTGAAAATAAAACCTTATTGTCAGAAGTTAGAATATATTCTAATAGCAGTTACAAGGCAGAGAAATGTAGATGTTTTCTTTATGACTGCATCTTCATGCAAAGTAAAGCCCACATTTTCAATCGAATATTCTATTGTTCACAGCTTAAGAACAAAGAAACTCTGTCAAAAACAAAATGTAACAAACATCATGTGGGTTATAAATCTGTGCTTTTATTATTGAATCGTTCCATATCACAACATCCAGCTTTGCAGGATGCAAGTATTACTAAAGAACAGAAAAGTCATAGTGTATATGACTGTTCTTTAGAATTTAAACGATGCATTAAAAAACTGCTGTAAAAAGAACTGGATGGACATAAAATAGGTTAATTATTAAACAAATTTATGCAAAAAAAGCAGGAATTGGCATTCTACTGTTGTTTTCACAAGATCGGCTCTCATGTTTCTATGCTGAGTCATGGTGATGTAACTATATTAAGTAAACATCACAATGCAAAGTAAGGTCATGGCGAGATTGTGCCTTTCTTTGAAAGCAGGGAGGGAAAGCACATTGCTGAACAGATTTCTACTAAGCATTTGTAAATTTAATATGCTATGATGCATATGTTTTTAGAACTATTTTAGAATTATTGTTTGCCAAGAATTTAATACCTAGAGCAGTGGTGGCGAACCTATGGCATGCGTGACAGAGGGGGCACTCAGAGCCCTCTCTGTGGGCATGCGTACTGTGCCCCAGAGATGGCCAGGGACTGGCCCTTGCCGCCCTGGCCCCACCCACCCAGTCTGCCATGACCACTTTGGCCACGCCCACCCAGCACCTGGTGATAAATAAGGGGGTTTTGGGTTGCAGTTTGGGCACTGGGTCTCTAAACGTTTCGCAATCACTGACCTAGAGTCATAAATATTCTAAAATTCACTACTCAGTCAACATTTATACCTTTTGAAACTTATACAAACTGAATATGTTTGAGGTATATTGTTCCCTTGGCAAATAAATTTGTGACTAAAATGTTCTGGTTATGGAAGGCACTGATTTTTTTTTCAAGCATATTCTAGTTCTGCAGCACATAAGCTACAAACTAATTATGCATATCATCCCTGGACCACCAGAAAACTTGACAACCACTGAAGGGAAACGGAGATATAGAAAACTATCTTCTGTCTATTGCCATCCAATAGTAGTCCAGATTTTTGAAGCCAAAACATGTAGGCTAACCTAATACTGATCGATATTATAAACAAGGCTACTACAGTAATCAACTGGTTCTTCAGAAATTTTCATGACGTGAACTGAAATAAATTCTTCTGGAGGTTATCAAATTGCCTGCCCATTACTTCACGGCTGTATAATTATTAAGACTATCATTCTGACATTACATGTGATAAATTGATAATTATACTCTACTGAATTTTAGACAGTTCCTTTGAAAGCATTCTTCACAAATGCTCAGTTTCTTTCAAAATGCAATGTTTGTCCTGGAAAAAAGCCTCTATTTTGTTACACTGATGTGTTAAGATTTCTTGTGTATACTATTTGTTCTTCTAGAAATTAATGACTGCTGAGAAGTTTTTCCAGGATCTGTTCTAATAGTTTTGCAATGAAGAACACTACCACTACTATACTCATAAACTTCCTGGAATTTGTTAAGAGTTATTTTCCTCAGCTGTCTTGTATCAGAATTTAGCCCTTAAGAGCAAGTCGTTTGCTTCAGTAAGAGGGCATATTGTGTAGTCCAAACTTCTCAAGTACGGCAGCTACTTGAAAATCTCCCATGCAATGTATTTCAGTTTTTCACAGGACAGAGTTTAAAATGAGGACAAGGGCAATATAAGAATGTCTTAAAGTTTTACAACATTCTAATCTTCAGAAGTGTTATAATTGTAGACATGAGAACTGTGAGCCTGTTAGGACTGGCTACAGAATAATTAATTGAAACAAGCTGTATCAATCCATGAAGTGATCTTTCATTTATAGAAGTATATTGAGGCCAGAATTTACAACTTGGTTTCTTTGACCTTGTTTTCTGATTCGAATTATTATATAATCAACACATTACAATTAAATACTGGATTAAATACAATGTGAAAAGCCAAGCTCACAATGAAAATGCTATACTAATTCTTTATAAAAGCTCAAGGCCATGTCACATTCTAGTACAGTGATGGCGAACCTTTTAGAGACCGAGTGCCCAAACTGCAACCCAAAACCCACTTATGCATCATCAGGTGCCGGGTGGGCGTGGCCCATTGCGTGGGTGTGGCCCATTGCGTGGGTGTAGCCCATTAGGTGGGCATGGCTGCGGTGGTAATGGCAGACTGGGTGGGACTAAAAAGCTCAATCAATCAATTCCAACTTTGCGAGATCTTTTTTCTTCCCAGGAGAAGTTGAAATTGATTGATTGATTGAACTTTTTTTTTTGTACACAGTGGCGGAGGCCTAAAGCGAAAAGGTTTTATAAAACCCAGCTGAAGGCCTAGAACTGGGGCAACGGTGCGCGTGCCCACAGAGAGGGCTCTGAGTGCCGCCCCTGGCACCTGTGCCATAGGTTCGCCACCACTGTTCTAGTATCACACAAAAACAATCTATTTGGCTACATTTTTCAGAAAGATGCTGTGAATTGAATACATGTTCAAGAGCATCAACTATAGAAGGCTCATCTAGACAGCAGTATCACAAGTAGGACTATATATAGCAGTGGTGGCGAACCTATGGCACGCATGCCAGAGGCGGCACTCAGAGCCCTCTCTGTGGGCATGCACACTGTTGTCCCAGCCTCGCCTCCCCCTCCTCACCAGCAGCCCCCCCAGAGGAGAGTCGCCCCTGGGTGCAGCCTGCACAGAGCAGCACAGCCAAGGACATGGCAGCCGGGCAGCGAGGACAAGACTCTGCCCTCGTGCCCTGTCGCGTAGAGATGATGCTGCAGAGCGCAGGCGGAGGGCGTGGTAGCCATGGTGCTGCTGGCCCAACTGGGCGATCTGCGGCGGGCCGTGGAGGCGGTGGGTGGCCCTGCGGGCAGGTGGGGAAGGGCAGTTTTGGGGCACTCGGTCTCTAAAAGGTTCGCCATCACTGGTATATAGGTTACTCACCATTTATTATTTCTAAAATTTCCATCTATCTTAGCACATATGTTTTAAATACTGGATTAGTATATTCTTTTTCAGCAATGCCTACTATACATAGCCATCATGAGCAAGATCAAGGAAGGAGCTATACAGATTTTTCTTCATCCTTATGTACCCACCATGACATAAATTGTTCAAAAGCTAGCTCACTGATAATTGGAAATATGCGATCACTAAGAGCTGACATCAACTTGATGGCCATAATCAATCAAAACCAATCAACCTGATACATCCATGGTTGGCAAGTCACGGGTCGATAGCCCAAATAAACTTGTTTTTCCTCTGGCATGAATAGAATTCCAAGTAGACCAAACAATGCAGCAGACTCTACTCTTTAAGTAATAACATCAATCTTTTTTAAAGTAAACTTTCTAAATTTTTACAAAGACCCCAATCTACATAGCTTCTACACTTAGGATCACACATACAGGTGAAACTCGAAAAATTTGAATATCGTGCAAAAGTTCATTTATTTCAGTAATGCAACTTAAAAGGTGAACCTAATACATGAGATAGACTCATTACATGCAAAGCAAGATAGTTCAAGCCGTGATTTGTCATAAGTGAGATGATTATGACTTACAGCTCATGAAAACCCCAAATCCACAATCTCAGAAAATTAGAATATTACATGCAATCAATAAAACAAGGATTGTACATAGAACAATATCGGACCTCTGAAAAGTATAAGCATGCATATGTACTCAGTACTTTGTTTGGGCCCCTTTTGCAGCAATTACTGCCTCAATGCGGCGTGGCATGGAAGCTATCAGCCTGTAGCACTGCTGAGGTGTTATGGAAGACCAGGATGCTTCAATCGTGGCCTTCAGCTCTTCTGCATTGTTCGGTCTCATGTCTCTCATCTTTCTCTTGGCAATGCCCCATAGATTCTCTATGGGGTTCAGGTCAGGCGAGTTTGCTGGCCAATCGAGCACAGTAATCCCATGGTCATTGAACCAGGTTTTGGTGCTTTTGGCAGTGTGTGCCTCTCCTTTCTTCCTCCAGACTCTGGGTCCTTGGTTCCCAAATGAGATGCAAAAGTTGCTCTCATCAGAAAAGAGGACTTTGGACCACTGAGCAACAGACCAGTTCTGTTTTTCTTTAGCCCAGGTAAGACATTTCTGACGTTGTTTGTTGTTCAGGAGCGGCTTGACCAGAGGAATACGACATTTGAAGCCCATGTCCAGGATCCGTCTGTGTGTGGTGGCTCTTGATGCACTGACTCCAGCCTCAGTTCACTCCTTGTGAAAGTCCCCAACGCTTTTGAATGGCCTTTTCCTGACAATCCTCTCCAGGCTGCGGTCATCCCTGCTGCTTGTGCACCTTTTTCTTCCACACTTTTCCCTTCCACATAACTTTCTATTAATGTGCTTTGATACAGCACTTTGGGAACATCCAACTTCTTTTGCAATTACCTTTTGAGGCTTTCCCTCCTTATGGAGGGTGTCAATGATGGTTTTCTGCACAACTGTCAGGTCAGCAGTCTTTCCCATGATTGTGATTCCTACTGAACCAGACTGAGAGACCATTTAAAGGCTCAGGAACCCTTTGCAGGTGTTAGCTGATTAGAGTGGGACACTTTGAGCCTGGAATATTGAACCTTTTCACAATATTCTAATTTTATGAGATTGTGGATTTGGGGTTTTCATGAGCTGTAAGCCATAATCATCTCACTTATGACAAATCACGGCTTGAACTATCTTGCTTTGCATGTAATGAATCTATCTCATATATTAGGTTCACCTTTTAAGTTGCATTACTGAAATAAATGAACTTTTGCACGATATTCTAATTTTTCGAGTTTCACCTGTAGCTGGATACAGCTTGGTTGTTGGAACGAATAGGGATGGGGCTTCCGTTATGCAAGCGTTTTTCAAACTTGGCAACTGCGTGGAGTTCAATTCCCAGAATTCAGCAATTTACAGACCAAAACTATACATTTATAAAAACGATTCTTAAAAAGAATTGGTCAAAAGTCCGCACAACTTAAAAGTTGCCAAGTTTGACAACCGCTGCTTTAGGCGTTCTTCTGGTGGAAGGAACCCTGGGTTTTAAATCTAGAAATGCTACAATATTTCTCGGCATTGTAAAATCTCCTGGTTCAGGTTCACACGATAGGCTGGCTCCCTTTTGCTTTATTCAACCCGATTTTCTGGGTTCGCCTGGCAGACCAAATAAACGACGCACGCTGAATTGCGGGCGGCTGGATGCGTTAGCTTCGGAGAACCAAAACTAGAAAATGCATCGCCGCACACACACACACACACACACACACACACTCAGGGAAGAAATGCCGAAATCGCGAACAAAAATCCCCTTCAATCCGCTCAACCTGGCCGCGTAACTCAGCTAAAACGGAACTTGAGGGTTCATCGGGTGGAGCTGCCGCCGCGGAGGTCCCCCCGCCCAGAGCCACGCGGCCCCGACCCTCGCGCAAGAGAAAGAGGGAAAGAAAGGAAAGTCCCTAAACGCGCGTGGCCACCCGGGGTCCCGCCTTCTACTGAACCTCCGGGGTGGTTCGGGAGCGAGCGAGCGAGCGCGCGCGTGCGCTCCTCCCCCTCGCCCTTCCCTTCTTCTGGAGCGGACTGACTGGAAGTGGCGTACGTGCAAAGCAGAGCCGGAGAGTGGCGGCGCAAGCCACGCCCCCAAGGCCCGGGCAACGGTGAGAGGAGGAGGAGGAGGAGGAGGAGGAGATAGGCGAGGGGGAGAAGGGCTCGCGCCGGCAGCGGATGCGTCTTTCGCTTCTCCCGCTGCCTGAGGAGGCGGAGGAGGAGGAGGCGGAAAAAAGGAGCCGCGGAGGTAGAGGACGCCTCAACACCCCATTTACCGAGGCTGCTATGGGGCGGCGGTAGGAGGGCGCCTCTGGAAGCGGCAGGCGAGAAGGCGGCGGGGTTTGGTGGCGGTCCTCCGCCCATCAGGAGGAGAGGAGGAGGCGGACGGAGCAGCAGAGCCGCGGCGCAGCTCCGACGGGCAGGGGGCGGCCATGATGAAGTGAGCCACTCGCCGCTTTCCTGAGGCCGCGGAAAAAACAGGGGCGACCGAGGAGGGGGGACGCGAGAACATGGCCAATGACAGCGGTGGGAGTGGCAGCGGCGGCGGCGGCGGGGGGGCCGGCCAAGGCGGGGGATGCGACGGCGGCGGCAGCGGCAGCGCCGCCAGCCAAGAGCGGGACCGGCAGTACTGCGAGCTGTGCGGGAAGATGGAGAACCTGCTCCGTTGCGGCCGCTGCCGCAGCTCTTTCTACTGCAGCAAGGAGCATCAGCGGCAGGACTGGAAGAAGCACAAGCTCATCTGCCGGGGAAGCGACGGCGGCGGCGGCGGCGGCTCCCTGGCGGCAGAAGGGGGCGCTGCTGAGCCTCGAAAGTCCGCCGGCGGCGGCGGCAGCGGCGGCGGCGACCAGCCCTTCCACCAGGGCGCTCGCCACGGCCGCCCGCCTGCTGCCGGAGGACGGGACGGCGAGGAGCGGTCCTCCAAGAAAGCAACCGCGCTCCCCGCCAAGCCGCCGCGGGACACCAATTCGGAGGAGAGCGTGGTGGTAACGAACAACCACGTTGCCAAAGTGGCGCCAGGAGCCCGAGCGCAGGAAGAGGAGGAGGAGGAGGACAAGGAAGCGGTGGTTGCCGCGGCAGGTCCGGCCGTGGAGGCGGGCCACTTCTACCGGGATAAATCCAATTTGACGGGCGAAGCGTCCCTGCGCCCCAACGGGCAGATGAAGTCGCTGGTGCCTCAGCGCCTGGCGTTGGAGTACATCGTGCCCTGCATGAACAAGCATGGCATCTGCGTGGTGGATGACTTTCTGGGCAAGGAGCTGGGCGGGCAGATCGAGCAGGAGGTGCTTGCCTTGCACCACACTGGACGCTTCACCGACGGGCAGCTGGTCAGTCAGAAGAGCGATTCCTCCAGGGACATTCGTGGCGATAAAATCACCTGGGTGGAAGGCAAGGAGGCCGGTTGCAAAACCATCGGGAAGCTTATGAACAGTATGGACGATCTTATACGCCACTGCAATGGCAAACTGGGTAACTACAAAATCAACGGCCGGACGAAAGTGAGTGGCACCCTCCTCCTCTTTCTTGCCATCCTGTAGTCGTGGTACTTAAGCAGCTATCTGAAGTGAGGCCTTTCTTTATGTTCCCTAAGCATATTTATTTTTAGGACGGTTCAAACCAGGGGTTCTCAACCTTGGCAACTTTAAGACTTGTGGACTTCAACTCCCAGAATTCCTCAGCCAGCTTTGCTGGCTGAGGAATTCTGGGAGTTGAAGTCCACAAGTCTTAAAGTTGCCAAGGTTGAGAACCCCTGGATAGATTAATTGAAGGCCTCAAATTGTGGGTGAGCGATAAGGGGCGGAGAAAGATTGTGAGAGACCTTCTATGAGAGATCCTTGAGGATTTCTTAATTTTTGTATGCATGGGGTTAATCCCAGCTGAATGTAGTAGAACTTCAATCCTTCTGATTGAATAATTATGTATTAAATAAGCACTTGGTTAATGAGTGAAGGCAATGGTTAAACCAGTGGTGGCGAACCTACGGCACGGGTGCCAGAGGCGGCACTCAGAGCCCTCTCTGTGGGCACGCGCGCCGTCGCCCCAGTCCTAGGCCTTCAGCTGGGTTTTATAAAACCTTTTCGCTTTAGGCCTCCACCGCCGTGTACAAAAAGAAAAGAAAAAGGTTCAATCAGTCAATTTCAACTTCTCGCGGGGAAAAAAAGATCTTGCAAAGTTGGAATTGATTGATTGAACTTTTTAGTCTCACCCAGTCTGCTGTTACCATTGCAGCCACACACACCCAGCACCCGACAATGCATAAGTGGGTTTTGGGTTGCAGTTTGGGCACTCGGTCTCTAAAAGGTTCACCATCACTGGGTTAAACCATCCAAAACCTTTATCAAATGACCATGTGATAAAACTTGTTTTTGCTTCTAATTCAACCATAATACCATTTTAAAATTCACAGAGGAGAAATGAAGACAAAACATTGAAAAAACAAGTTTTTCCCTATCACCAATTGATGCCACAGTTATATATATATATTTTCATATAATCAACTAATGCCACAGTTGTGTTTCAGAGCATGTGTTGGAGTGATTGAAATGAGGCTCTTGTAAAGTGAGGTTCTGCTTTGTAGCTGAGTAAAGTGTGGGGGGAAAAAACAGTAAAATAGACCATAGTGCCAATATGTGGGCTGTTTATCTTCTCTCATTTTACCCATATGCCTATAATAGTATATAGATGCTAAATGTTGAATTAGCTAGAACTACAATATTTATCATGATGTAATCCTGGGGAATTTGAATTTACTGCTTGACAGTCTATTCAGTCTTAATTATTTTGTAATGCTAAAAGTACATCTTGTTACCTATAGCACGAGGCTCTTAATGTCAATATTGCACAATTATACTTACTGAGGTTTAGTAATTATTTCTTCTAGTAAACTGAAAAGGCATTCTTTACTTTGGATATTATGGCAGGCATAAAATTAGTTTTTAATTTTCTTTTAGGACCAAATACATTTTTTTGATCTCATATTGATATAAAAGATCAAAGTTTCATGGTGTTACCACATTACATAACAGCAGAACTGTATTATGATTAGACAGTATTATAAATCTTTATGGTGGTTTTGTTTCTTTGCACATGATAGAGGTAAACTAATGTAGATGAGCAACAGTTCTTTTTAATATATAAACATTTGATTAGGCTAGTTGAAGATGAAGAAATTGCCTGGATTATATGCTCTCTTCTCAGTCTGTAACCAAGAGGATAAAGCAAATTTTGATAAGGATTAACACTTGAATATTTATTGGAAAGAACTGAGTGGAAAGAAATTATCAGGTTTAAAATACAGACAATATCCACTCATTAGAAAAAGTGTTGGGATATATGCTGATATTATAAACATTTATAATTATCAGTGATAGAACTAATAAAGTGCTGCTTAAGTCCAGTATGATAGAAAAGTTGCATCTTTGCTAACCATCAGTTAAAATATAATTGGGTAGCACCATTGTTTAAAATGTTTCATGATTAGGTAAGTATAATTTTAGGGAAAAGGCTTCTGTCCCCATTTTTCTATAAATCATTGTGCTAGGAAATCATAGGTAATCAGGTCTGGTTTTATTTTGTTTATTTTTTGTCCACTTAAGAATATACTTTTGAAGAATACAGTTAATATAAAGAGTCAGGAGAAGAGTCATCTACACTTTTGTGTCCCACATATATTAAGAAAAAATATTTATTGTAGTTTATAAAATAGAACAAACTGGTACATAATCTGAATTATAAATTCCTTAAATCTGTTTGTTAGACAAATCATGTTATTTGGTAGCTTTTGAACCTGGTGGGAATAGTGCATTTGATAGTGCTAAGAAAAAGACTATGTGAAAGCCCTTCTAGAGTTTTTATGGGCAATTGAAGAAAAAAAAATCATTTAAGGCTTGCGTGGAATATTTTCCTGAAATATGAGTGTGTATATTACAGCCATGTAGCAGTTTAGATTTGAAGACACAAACCCATATCTTCTCCCAGAATTGCGCAGCAGTTTCAGAGGGCAACCCTCCTGAACAAAATCCCAAGAAAAGAGGTAAGGCTGCTTTAGGAGATGCTACATTTGCTCTCTGAGATCTGGACTATCTTGTGCCTTCGAATCAAAACCTATGCATAGGCTTATAATTATACATGAAAATAATTTATGGAAGAACTGTGAAGTCAAAGTAAAATGAAATGTAGAATCGGTTACAGATTATGTAATGATCGTATTGAGAAAAATAACATTTTTATTTTTTTTCTATTCAAGCTGATTTGACATATGTGAACAATATTTTATTTACAGGAAATAGTTAAACTTCTTAGTGAATGCTGGTGAGCAGGAGTAGCTGAGATTACTACTCAAACTGTATTTGCTAAAATTTCACTTCAGATGCTTTAGAACACATACCTTTCTTCTCCTCATTCCATTTTTTTTTACTCCTGTTATATAAAATTCAAATTTCTTTATACGGTTTTTCTTATATTCAACTGAATGTTTATTCCAGGGGGTCTTCAAACTTGGCCCTTTTATGACTTGTGGACTTCAGCTCTCAGAATTCCTTAGCCAGCGTGCCTGGCTGAGGAATTCTGGGAGTTGAAGTCCACAAGTCATAAAAGAGCCAAGTTTGAAGACCTCTGGTTTATTCCATAACATGCTACCTTTGTATGTAGTGCGGTGACTTCAATGTGTCAGACTATTTCTGCTTTCAAAACTCTTTTCCCCCCCTCTCATAACAGGTAATCCTCGACTTACAACCTTTTGTTTGGTGACCATTTGAAGTTACAACAGCTCTGAAAAAATGCTGTTGACCATTATGACCATTATTTACATTTACAACCATTGCAGCATCCCCATGGTCACATGATCAAAATTTGGAAGCTTGGCAACTGGCTCATATTTATGACGGTTGCAGTATCCTCGGGTCATGTGATCAACCTTTGTGACCTAACAAGTAAAATCAATGGGGAAGTCAAATTCACTTAACAACTGTCTTGCTTAGCAACATAAATTTAGGGCTCAATTGTTGCAAGTTAAGGACTACCTATATTTCTTAAATGAACTTGTTTTATCTAGCTTTGTTACTTTTCAATTTCATTTTTTAAAATTTCGTTCCATACTGTAATTTTGTCAATTTAATATAACTTACAACTATTTATGAAGGAACCATGATACATTTGTGTGCTACGTAGAAGTTAGCATACTTTTAGGGGAAAAAACAGGTATTATTGCCTATTGATATATTAATATTAACCATAAGTTGTCATCATATACCTTTGAGTAAGTCTCATAAGCTTAACTTTAGTAAAATATTTTGTTTTGAGTGAACAACTATTTAAAAACTCAGGATTGTTAAAAGGGTAATATAAAAACCTTTGATGTAAAGTACTACTTAGAAACCTTTGTTTTATATAAAATATTCTTTGTAGAAAACAAGCATTTGCAAAATCATATGTATCACACTATCTAATAATAATAATAATAATAATAATAATAATACAGTTGGAAGGGACCTTGGAGGTCATCAAGTCCAACCCCCTGCTCAGGCAGGTAACCCTATACCAGGGGTAGGCAACCTTGGCTCTTTTATGACTCGTGGACTTCAACTCCCAGAATTCCTGAGCCAGCATGGCTCAGCTTGGAAACCTCTCCCTTTCCCCTCAGCATGGCTGGCTCAGGAATTCTGGGAGTTGAAGTCCACGAGCCATAAAAGAGCCAAGGTTGCCTACCCCTGCCCTATACCATTTCAGACAAATGGCTGTCCAGTCTCTTCTTAAAAACTTCCAGGTTGTTCCACTGGTTAATTGTTCTAACTGTCAGGAAGTTTCTCCTTAGTTCTAAGTTGCTTCTCTCCTTGATCAGTTTCCATCCGTTGCTTCTTGTCCTGCCTTCAGGCGCTTTGGAGAATAGCTTGACTCCCTCTTCTTTATGGCAACCCCTGAGATATTGGAACACTGCTATCATGTCCCCCCTCATCCTTCTCTTCGTTAAACTAGACATACCCAATTCCAGCAACCGTTCCTTATATGTTTTAGCCTCCAGCCCCCTAATCATCTTTGTTGCTCTTCTCTGTACTCTTTCTAGAGTCTCAACATCTTTTTTACATCGTGGTGACCAAAACTGGATGCAGTATTTGCTGCCCTTAGATGCAAGTACACTCTAAATGAATTTTGCTTATTTGAAATGAAGAAGCTAAGGGTAGCTTAAAATGGCAGGCTTGCAAGTCACTTTTGAGAGTTGGCCACTCATCTAGTATCCCTTCTACCTGTTCTAGTTTAATCCTGTAATAAGGTAACTCAAAACTTAATTTATTTTGAACACATTTTGCAGTTCTGATTTTAATGTCATAAATGTGTTGGTCAACTTTGCATTAGATCCATTTGTCCTATTAATTCACTTATTTTAAAGGTCAGTAAGTATTTACCATAAACGTAGATTTCTATAAAGTTGTTTTTATTCCATGTTGTTGCTTTTTATATACCAGCAAAATTGATTGGAGCCATATAACTGTTTGAAATATATACAGGTACTCTTCCTCTTATGAATATGACTGGGCCCCGGATCTTAATGGTTGAGGGAAGGGATGATTAACTGAGATGCCATGTGACCATTTCAGTTATCTGGCTAACAAGGTCAGTCATAGTTTCAGAAAGCAAGCTATTGGTGCTTTTTCCTGCTACACTTTGTGTTCTTCTCCCCCCACCTCTCTGTCATTCTCATTTACTTTTTAAAAAATTATAGGCTCATAGAATTTCAAACCAAATATTAGCTTGTACCCATTACTCGTTTTTACTTTCTAAGAACAGACCCCAGAGACATTGATGTAAATAAAGCTGAAGGTCTAAGTAAGATAATTGATATGCAACTGAACAGCTTTCTATTTTTTATTATTAAAATAATCAGTGCTTTTTTTCTATAAAAAAAAAAAAAAAGGTGCCGGAACTCACACACATCATACAACCCGCTTTGCCTACCCTACAAGGTTCCATCCAAAAAAGGTGCCGGAACTCCGTTCTGGGCGTTCCATGAGAAAAAAAGCCCTGAAAATAATTATAAATATATTTGATCAGGGAACCTAATAAATAATAATAATAATAATAATAATAATAATAATAATAATAATAATAATAATAATAATAATAATAATAATAATAATAATA
>NW_015387246.1:21223-45795 GCF_001527695.2 Protobothrops mucrosquamatus | reverse complement strand
ATTGTAAAGTGGTATTAACACTTCACGTGATCTTGATTCTATCCCTCTGTTAATGCAGCCTAGCACTGTGTTGGCCTTTTTGGCAGCTGCAGCACACTGCTGGCTCATATTTAGGTGATTGTCCACTAGGACTCCGAGGTCCCTCTCACAGTTACTACTATTGAGCAAGGTGCCACCTATGCTGTACTTGTGCAATTGAAGATGGTATCAGTAAAGTCTTGCTGTTCACCTTGGTTTAAAGCTATTAGGAGTAGAATAGAGTTGGCACACTCCAAATTCTTTTAGTTAAACTATGTCATCTCTCAGAATCCTGGAAGTACCCCTTCTCTAGCAGTGCTGCCCTCTGGAATGAAGTTTCCCTTGAGATTTGAGTGGCTCTGAAGGCCTTGCTCTTTGCATAAGCTTTTGACAAATGTGATTGCAGACCTTCTTTCCTCTTTTTCTTTATTCCCATCTGAGTTTGTTACTTATGCCATCTTTGTTCCTTTTTGCTATTTGGTGTTTGCTTTTTTTTTGCTAATTGCCAATTGGATTTGGCATTTTTATCCACCCATGGAGTCCTTCCTAAGGACCTAGTTGTTGTTTGATGGTGTTAAAGCTATCAGCATCACAGGATGTAATGTTTTGTTCCAAAGAAAACTTCCTTTTGCAGTTGACTGATAGTCATTTTGTCTATGCTGTTGCTGTTCAGTTATTTGGTCTATGTGGTTTCTCCAGTTGTTTTGGTATTACACCTAAGATACCTATATACTATCTTTGTTTTCTTTCGCCCATAATCATTGAACTTCTGTTTGTAAGTCTTTGCATATTGTGATTTTCTCCAGCTCTTTTTCTTCTATTCTGCTATCTCTGGGTACAACGAAGTCCACTATCCAGATTTTTTGTTCTTGTTATCAACAATTGTTAAGTTCGGAGTGTTATATGGCAAGTACTTGTCTGTTTGAATTCTAAAATCCCAGAGCACTTTAGCTTCTTCATTTTCTATTTGTCTATTTTGTGGACTCACCGGTTCTTCCTTGCTGGCAAATGGTGTTTATTGCAGATCTTCCAATGCACCATTGTTGTTACTTTGTCGTGCTGTTGTTTGTCAGTCTCTGCAGTCTTCTTGCAGCAGTTAATTAGGTAGTCTACTGTTTTTTCAGCTTATTTGCAGAGGCTTCATTTGTTCCTTGGCTTTGTATTTGTTCTTAAGGCTTGGTCTTGTACAGCCAAAATTAGCCTGTATCTTTTTTCATCTTTCCTGCTTTTAGCCACTGCCAGGTTTTGCTATCTGCTTTACCTGCTTTTTTTTTTTTTTTTTTAAAAAGGCCATGTAATATTTTGCCTTGTATTTTTTCTATTCTTCTTTTGGTCTGTCTTACAGGCCAGTTTGGTCTCTACAGTACTCAATAAGCCTTCACGGTATACTAATTTAAGTTCATCTTCCTAGCTGTTCTTAAAATATTCCAAAAGATGAAGTTAAAAAAAATACCTCCGCATTTCTAGCTCTATCTCAAAGTAGGTTGAATACATTTCTGCATCTTAAGTTTTATAAATTCTTTCCTTTTTCTGTTTTATTTTTAAGTTATGTATTCTTTTTGTGCAAAGTAATATAAAGAACTGCAAAGGTTGATTGAGCTTATTTAATAGAGAATTAGTTATTTTCCAGGTTGGCTTTCTCTTGACTTAGGAGTTGACCACTTTTGTAGGAGAAGCATCCTTTTCTCACTTGTAGTGTTGCTGTTGTTGTTGAGAAAAAAAAATACACAATTAGCTTATTGGGATATATTGGGCTTAGTTTGTGGCATACCAATTTTTACCCTAGGCATTTTAGTTTTCTTCTCTCTGCAATAGTGGTGAATCTCTATAGCTTGGGTGTAGGATGAGGGTGAAGGTTCCTTCTCCAAGCTTGTGGGTTGTGTGGGTTGCTTTCCGAACATTTCATTACCAGGCTAGGTAATATCTTCAGCAGAGTTTAGGGAATGACAATGTCAGTGTTCTTCTATTTATAAGGGTTTTGTGTGGTCAGTAGGTCAGTAGTGAGGAGGAGTCCTGAAAGAAAAATATTTAAGAAAATTAAACTGAAAATTTTGTGCTTATAACACATTTGAAGGTATCTTAGTTATAGTATGTTGCTATATCACATAGTGCCAGTTGAATGGGAAGATAGAATCTGAAACTTATCTTAGAAACAAAGACTAATTTTAAATGTTTGTGCAAAAATGAAATATTATGCAAAACGTTTTCATATACCTGTTAAGAATGCTTTTAATAAAGGATATCCATCCATCCAGTCGTCTAACCATCCACCTATCAATCACGTTTATATTACCCCCCATCTCATGTAGTGACTCTGGGCAGTGTACAAGGTAATCCAAATAGATAAAAAGCCAATTAATAATACAACAATTAAAAAGATTTTTAAAATAGTGTGGGGGGAGCCATATAGAGAATTCATTCAGTTGGCCATCACGTAACCATCTGGCAGGTTCCGCTCTATTATGGGATCCAAGCCAGTTGACATAACCATGTTTTGAATGACTTCTAGAAGATCAATAAAATTGGAGCTAGCCTCACCTTGGGCAGAAGAATGCTCCACAAGGTGAGCACCATGGCAGAAAAGGGTGTCCTAGATCTCACTTGAAAATATTCCCTATCTGAGGAGTCCTGTAACATGCCTCTTCTGCCAGACCTATGAGACAGGTAGATGTAACTGGAGAGAGGCGATTCCCCCAAATAACCTAGGGCCATGATAATGATAAATTAAGTATCAATACAAGCATTACATCTTTGTACCTGATACAACAATTGAACACTCTCGTTTTTGTATTCCCAAGCAGACACAAAGTTAGTAGATTTGTTGTAAACAATTAGAAAGTCAAGCATTCAAAGAAATTCTGTATCTAACAGAATCCAGAATCTTGCCATATGTGTTCCCAAGGTTTAAATCGTGAGTCCTTTCTCTGATCCTTTCTAAGCAGTGACAATTTTGCTGCTCATTTCCTGATGCTAAAGATGTGCAAAACAACTATTTTAATGGTGAGAATCAGATCCCACTTCAGCTCTTAACAAGTGCTGTGAGGGGAGAAAATCTATAAGAAACCGTATACTTTTTTTCCTTCTAACTTGATTGTATGAAATGCAGTGAGGTTCATTTTTCCTACTCTCAGGACTCATCTCTACTTTCAGGGCTCCCGAGTGATTGATCTCCAGCCTTTATTGAAAAGGGTTTGCAGAGCCTGGTCAGACACACAGAGACACGTTCCCTAATATTCCAAGAGCCAGACCCTGAAACAAAAAAACCCTGGGTTTATTTATTATCAAGCAACAAGGAACTACAGACATGTAAAAACATGATTGGTTACAAAGAAGTCTGAAGCAAAAATAGACACATTATGCTGCACCTGTCAAATGCGAAGCCAAAACTTTCCACTAGTTTTAATGAACAACTTCCTTGTGAAACACTAACCGTTTGAAACTATGACGCATGCTTACTTGCTTGCTTGCTTACAAAACAGTGGCTACTATACTTAAAACTCTTACATTATGCTCAGGAGCACTTAAATTTATTCATACTACGAATGTGCAAAACATTTCATGCTTGGAACAACCAGTTTGGTATGATCAATGTCCAAACCAATTTTGCTTATTTTATGATATGTGAACAATCCAGTATGTTGAATATGTGTGTGTGTGTGTGTGTGTGTGTGTGTGTGTGTGTATTAACTCTATTCCTTTATTTTCTGGTGTTTAGGATAGCTCTCATCAAAGAACAAATAATTTATATGACTATAAAAGCTAAAACTAGATTTTTATTATTATATTGCTTCTGGTAAAAAAAAATATTCCTTTGGAATTCAATTCCTTAATTCATTAAGAGTTCTATTAGTTTTCTTGGTAACTATTGTTTTCTTTTGGAATGTTTTTAGAGAGGAATCTAAAGGTACTTACAACAAAATAACTTATTACTGCAGATAAATGGAGAAAGAGATAATCTTTAAAAGATTACAGATATATTTCAGCTGACCATACTGAGGATAATTAGAGCTTGCTGTGAAGCATCCTAAGGGGATGATTATGGCCTAGGGCTTTTGTTTGATTGGTTTACTGTTTTATTTTATGGTTGTTTTATAGTTACTGGTTTTACTGTTGTTATGAGCCACCTAGAGTTGCTTAAGATGGGCAGCCATATAAATCTTATAAACAAACAGACATGATGACTTCATACAACATACTATACTAGGCTAAAGTGCTGTTGGATAGTTTGTAATTCAGTGTATTGTTGGGGTTCATATCACTGTCCTAGCATTGTATGAAGTAAGCAGTCTTGTTTAGCTCTAGGGTATTATATTTGTTGAAACATAGCATATTATCCAAATATAGCAGTTTTGTTTTGTTTTTGTTAATCTATTTTAAGGTATAGAAGGTTGGGTGGACCCAAATAGTGTTTAGAATTCCTTGCCTTGCCCATTTTGAAACTTAGGTTTTAGTGTAGAATATAAAGTAACTTTCCAATTTTTTATAGGAAAGTAATAATTCAATTCCTTCATGTGTCTTTTTAAAATGTTCTATGAAATTTTTTTATACTATTTTGAAATGCTAGTGAAAAGTCATTCTTGTTTCTTTGCATGTAACTACATATAAATCAGTGGTGGGATTCAAATATGTGAACAACTGGTTCTCTGTGTGGATGCCATTTCCGGTTCTGCCAAAGTGGTGCGAACTGGTTGAATTCCACCACTGATATAAATGTATTAAAAACTAACTTTAGACAGCAACAAAAACACTAATCTTCTGTTTCCTACATTATTAACACAATAGAATTTATAAACAGCAGGCTAAAATTTAATGGAAAGCCCTCTGTATTCTCCTCCAAATTACCATAATATACCATAATAAAACAATGTGGATCATTCAAGTTATATCAGTTTACTGACAGAAAAGATTTATGCCATTTAGGGAGGTAAGGAACCCTAGAACAAGAGAGGGCTGCAGAGGAAAAAACCAAAAAAGTAATTGTGGGAGCAGAAGTACACTTGGAAATTATTGAAAATAGATGTATTGCTTATGAATTTATTTATTTAATCAGTTTATGTAGTTGCCCATCTCAGTGATAACTCCGAGCAGTGAACAATAAAATAAAACAATGACAATTAACAAAAATTAAAAACATAGCAGCCAAGAATATCATTATCACAATCAAGAGATGGGACCCTTCATATACCTGGGCCCAGAAAAAGTTCTTGCAAAATATTTTTGGTTTCTTCCTGTTTTAAACTTGAAATTGTAAACTCTGTTGAGCATTGACCTGTGATGTTGTCTTGTTTTGGTTTTTTTTAAAATTTCTCTATATATGCTGGCACAATAATTATACCAGATGATTAACACTTGCAAATTGTCAATATGTGTAAGGCTATCATTACCTAATGTGTTAGATAACTGTCTGAATGAATATCCTTTTAAAAAATAGTTTCAGGGATATTACACCTATTCACTTACATATTTATTAAATATTTTTACAAGATGAATTTCAAAATGTTGAAATTCAGAATTCCATTCCTTGAGATAGAAGAAAAGTCAATTTATGTTCGTGTTTTATGCTTTCTTGTTAATTGCAGGCAATGGTAGCTTGTTACCCAGGCAATGGAACAGGATATGTGCGACATGTGGATAATCCAAATGGAGATGGAAGATGTGTTACGTGTATATATTACCTTAATAAAGACTGGGATGCCAAGGTACTTCCTATTTTTGAAGACGGTTGTAGTACATATATTAAGAAATGGCATTCTTTTTATATTAATTGTAATAAATGATTGAGTGTTATGCTAAGTTGTTTAAATCTGCAAAAGATGAAGTGAGGAAAGCTAAGGTTCAAAATGAACTAAGGCAACAAAAGTCAAAAATAACAAAAAAAGCTTCTTTCAACATGTAAAAAACAAGAAAAAAAGTTAAAGAAATGATTGGTCTGTTAGTGAGAGAAAGTGGCAAGAAGGTGACAAGCAACTGGGGGAAAGCAGAACTACTTAACTCATTTTTTACATCCATCTTTACAAAAAGGGGAAAAAACCAGTCCAACCTATCAAAAACAGTACCGTAAAAAGCAGATTAGAAACATAAGTTAAAATAGGCAAGAAAATGGTAAGTGAGCACCTGTCCACCCTAGGCAAGTTCAAATCACCAGGACCAGATGGATTACACCCCAAGGTTTTGAAGGAACTGGCAGATGTGATCTCAGAACCATTGAACTATATCTTTTAAAGGAGGGGTCCCCAAACCCCGGTCCATGGACCGGCATCAGCCCACAGCATGCCGGCAAGCAGGCCGCACAAACAAGCAAAGCTCCATCCTCAGGATGAAGGCAGTATTCAAAACCACAGCCGCTCTGGTCCGTGGAAAAACCTTTCTCCATGGCACCGGTCCCTAGTGCCCAAAAGGTTGGGGACATCTGTTTTAAAGATCCTGGAGAACTGGGGAACTACCAGAAGACTGGAAAAGAGCTGATGTAGTTCCTATCTTCAAAAAAGAAAAAAAAATGGATCCAGGAAACTACAGACTTATCAGTCTGACCTCAATATCTGGGAAGATCCTGGAAAAGATAAGCAATGAATCAGCGAACACCTAGAGCCAAACAAAGTCATTACCAAAAGCCAACATGGGTTTGTCAAAAACAGATCATGCCAGACAAAATCTTATTGCATTCTTTGACCAGGTGACACAATTAGTGGACCAGAGGAATGCTGTGGATATAATTTACTTGGACTTCAATAAGGCATTTGATAAAGTAGATCACAACCTACTACTTGATAAGATAGAAAAATGTGGGTTAGACAGCATCACCACCAGATTGATTCGTATCTGGTTGACCGGCCATACTCAGGATGTGGTCCTCAATGAAACTGCATCTACATGGAGGGAAGTGTGTAGTGAGGTGCCCCAGGGCTCTGTCCTGGGCCCAGTGCTCTTCAACATCTTCATCAATGATTTGGATGAGGGGATAGATGAGGAACTCATCAAATTTGCAGACGACACTAAGCTGGCAGGAATAGCCAACACTCCAGAAGACAGGCTTAGGATACAGAAGGATCTTGACAGACTTGAACATTGGGCACTATCTAATAAAATGAAATTCATTGGTGAAAAAAGTAAGGTTCTACATTTAGGCAAGAAAAACCAAATGCACAGGTATAATATAGGTGGTACCTTGCTCAATGGTAGTAACTGTGAGAGGGATCTCGGAGTCCTAGTGGACAATCACTTAAATATGAGCCAGCCGTGTGCTGCAACTGCCAAAAAAGCCAACACAGTGCTGGGCTGCATTAACAGAGGGATAAAATCAATATCACGTGAAGTATTAATACCACTCTACAATGCCTTGGTAAGGCCATACTTGCAATACTTTATTATTATTATTATTATTATTATTATTATTATTATTATTATTATTATTATTATTATTATTATTATTATTATTACTACTACTACTACTACTACTACTACTACTACTACTACTACTACTACTATTTCTAAAAATACTTAAGATGGTTTTTCCCTAATTTTTTAACTGACACCCTTGAATATCTGGCATACTTATTTTTAAGATTGCATTTGCAACTAACCTTGGGTCTCCAGGGCAAATATATTCTGTCTAGGACCTAAAATTTTATCGGGTTCTACTTTTGAAAAATATATTAAAAATTCTATTATGTAAACTGAGACCTTTAGGCTGAAGTAATTCTCCCTCAGCTTATGTTTTTATGACAATAAATTCATGTTTTGTGGTTGTTGGTAAAGTAATTCAAATGAAAATGTAATAAACGTACTTATAATAAAGTACCAAACGTGTTATATCTTTAATTGTGGTGTTCAGTGTATATGTTGAAAGGGAAGAAGGGAAGGAGGAGGAAGAATCATCTTTTGGAAAGTTGTGGAAAGACAGCCAGAAGATAATTTGTATCATCTTCGTTTGATGGCCCTTTGTAACTGTAATTTTCTGTTACTTATGCTTCATCCTGAGGAATTTTGGAATATTAGGAAGTATTGCCATTATTGCTGTTATCTATTGTAGCAGATAATATCTTACTGATAACTACTAAAACTGTAAATTCCTGTTGAATTTTTTTCAAGGTAAGTGGGGGTATTCTTCGAATATTCCCAGAAGGCAAAGCCCAGTTTGCTGATATTGAGCCTAAATTTGATAGACTGCTATTCTTCTGGTCTGATCGCCGTAACCCTCATGAAGTGCAGCCTGCATTTGCTACAAGGTGAGATGAATGAATCATACATACAGATTTTAAAGAAGCATGGAGGGTATGAAATGTTAAAAACCCATTGTTTTAGCTTTCAAAAATACATTAATTGCTTTCTGGAAAGTTACTGATGAACAAAACTTTCTTCACATTTAAAATACTTATTGCAATTTGGGGGTCTACCCTGCTGCTATTATTTGTGGGCCATCAGAGTCAAAGTCTATCAGTTTAAGTACTGTAGAATATATAATAAATAAAAACTTAGAATTTTGGACTACTATTTTGCAATAATGAACCTTTAATGGAGTTGGGTTTAGTGAAAAAAGTCTAGTGAGTCTGCCTATTGAATGTAAAAATAAAGAAATAAACTTTGGCTGGATTGTTCTATGTTGTTCTTGGGCTGGACCTGTATATATCCTCTTTCAGAGATTGCAAAAAAAGTTAATAAATTTAATCTATTATGGTATTATTTTAACTAATGCTATGACAAAAAGTAATCCGTTTCAATTATAAATTGAAAAATTAAGGAATCATTGCATAGTGTAAGATAGGAATATCTATCAAATGTTTTATTAAGAATTAATAGACTGGTAAAATTAGTTTGAAGCATATTAATCAGCAAAGATACAAGATACTTCAATATTACTTCTTTTCATATTGATTTAAAAATGAATTTCCATAAATTAGAGAGGTCTCAGTTCTAGAGAAATTAAGATAGTAAGTATCTTGAGCTTCACTTTAAAAATTGCCTAGTTCCCTAATAATTTATATAAACTACGAAAGATCATGATATTCATGGACCCCATATAAGGGGAAAATAATTCTATAAAACTGACAAATTGTGTTGGAATTGTACTTTTCAAGTGTAATAGAAATAATCTAAAGTAATCTTGACAGAAACATGATTTTAATGTACCATTACTGCTTCATCTTTTTCATTCTTTTAAAGGTACGCAATAACAGTGTGGTATTTTGATGCAGATGAAAGAGCCCGTGCAAAAGTAAAATACTTAACAGGTAAGTAAGTTCCCATATTTTCTTACTGGATGTTTTACAAATTTCTTATTTGAATTTGGTCTAGTAGGATTATTCTAAATTATTTTTAAAAACGATGATTAATCAAAAATATGCTATTATCTAGAGCATAGAAATTGATTT
Organism: Protobothrops mucrosquamatus; assembly: GCF_001527695.2. NCBI lineage: Eukaryota > Metazoa > Chordata > Lepidosauria > Squamata > Viperidae > Protobothrops > Protobothrops mucrosquamatus. The sequence continues at coordinate 36,409 of NW_015387246.1, read as the reverse complement.
ACTGTCACTATTAAAATGTCAAGCACTATCCACTCTAGGGGGATAGTTTACTAAAACTGACTGCTTTGGCAAAAATAGGATTATATATTATATTGTATTAGATTACTTTTGCTGTGTAAGAATAAGAGGGAAGTGGGAAAAGTATATAACCTTTGAATAGGCACATTGTATAGTTTCTAAAAGATGAGGATCTATTTGCTTGATTCTCTGAAATGTCCTGAAATTTTGCTTCTACTTGCTAACTGTCCATCAAAGGACCTGCATTGTCAGAATTAATAGTATTAGTTTGTTTATTAATCTGTTGGTTTTATATCCTATTTTTCTGCAAAAAGTGCTCGAGATAGCTAACTGTACAAAATATGGAACCAAATAATTACAACTATTTTAAAACAGAATCAGCCATTAAAATAGGGAGATCCAAATTCAAATAGCCCCTCAGTGGGAGATTCACTGAATGATGATCCAATTTACCTTACATGGTTGCTGTGGGGGAAAAGAGGAAGAGGGAGCACTCTTGTGTTCCTGAATAAAAAGGAGAATACAGGTAATCCCCGACTTACGAGCATTCACTTAATGCTCGTTCAAAGTTATGTGATGAGCGCTCCCTAGTGCTTACGAGCAAGTCCCGAAATTATGAATATTGCAGCACCACGGCAGTCGTTCGCCCTTACGAGCGACCGCAGAGGCTCTGCAATATTAACCCTCATTATTCCCTCTCCCCACCCCCGCCCCGGGTCTCCCTGCAAAGATCAAGATCCTTTGCTTTCTTGGCTGCTCCAGGCCTTCGATGCGTTTGCAGAGAATGGAGGCCTAAAGTAATGCAAGATCATGCGAGATCTCACGCTACTGATCGTGCGTGATCTCATGGTACTTTAGGCCTCTGTTCTCTGCAACAGAGAATGGAACCGAAGCCGGGGGACGTTTCCGTGTGCCTCCGGAGGCCGGATCAAGGCTCTGGAGGGCTTTTCCAGTCTGCTGCTGCCCAGATCTGAGGCCGGGGGACACTTACGTATCCCTCCAGCAGTCTGTTTCCAAGCAGCAGCAGGGGAAGGGGGCACAGAAGCGTTCCCCGACCTCAGATCCGGGTGGCAGCAGGAACCGCGGCAGAGAGGAGACAGATCTTTTCCAGGTGAGTCTGGCGCAGCAGGAAGGGAGGGGGAAGTATGAGGTATCTTAGTGGGTTGGGGAGGCCTTGGGGGCCTGTTCCATCACTAGCCCCCCCATGGCCTTCCCCACCCTGAGATACCTCATGTTCACTTAATGAGCTGTGTGCGTTTTAACGAGCAAGGGAGTGATCTCATTCGAGGTATGAGATTCACTCTACGAGTTTTTCAGTTACGAGTGGAATGGGTAGGCTCCATTACACTCGTAACTCAAGGACTACTTGTATAACTCTAACAACAGGAGCAGTCAGGATGCGGGGTGGGTGGCACTGTTGCTGATTCACTTCCTTTCTCTGAATTGATTCTAGTTAGTGGATGTTGGGGGGGGATCTTTGCCTTAGCCCTTACTCTGTGGGGTGCCAAAGGGTTCAGTGCCCTCTCCATTCCTATTCAACATCTAGTTAAGATCGCTGTGTGAGTTTATCCATCACCATGGGATAGAGTATCCCAATTATACATCTTTGCCCCTGGTAATTAAGCAATGTCCTGGATATCTTATCCTGATGTTTAGAGGCTGTGAGGGTCTGGATGGGGAACAATAGGCTTCAGTTGAACCCTAGTGTTGGGTTTTGGAGGTTGCCAGATCTAAGACTATACGAACTTTAGTGCTGAGATGGGATTGCCCCCCTAACAGACCTGGTGTGCTACCTGGGATCCTCCTGAACTCACAACTCCTGCTTAAATAGCAAGTGGGTGTGATGGCTAAGAGGGCCTTTGCACAATTTCATATTCTGTGCCAGATGTGCTCATTTCTATCAGCTCTGTTCACAACCACTGATGCCCCAATCACCTCCTAATTGGACTACTGAAATGCACTCTATGTGGGACTGCCCTTGAAGAATATCTGGAAACTTAGTTACTTACTTACTTTGTTTGTTTGTTTGTTTGTTTATTTATTTATTTATTTATTTATTTAAATGAAAATTACAAATTTGAACAAAGAAAATAAGAAAATCAAAATGTGACAGACATGCTAGGCACGTCAGTGCACTTATGCACTCCCCCTCAGGGTCCTCTTAAATGTGAAGTGAGGTCCACAGAAGTTAAGTTAGAATTAAAACCATAAACCTTTAACTTCAACTGGTACAAAATGCAGTGGCACTTGCAGTTATATGTGTCTCTAGAACAACACATATTACAACCCTGGTTACCAGTTTGTTTTTTAAGTTTCAGTTCAAGGTGCTGGTTTTTTTACTTGTAAAGCCCTACATGGGCCAGATTATTTAAGGGACCACTTCTCCCCAATTATATCTGCCTGTCCTTTTGGTTCCAGCCGAATAGGGCGGTCCTGTCAGGGAACTACATTTGGTGGGACTCAGGAGGCAGATTTCTCTGCTGTGTCACCCGCTTCAAGGACTAACTGTGAGCTCAAATATGGTTGTAAGTTGAGGACTAACCAGTAAAGGCACTTTTTTGTGAGATAGGTGGCCGTATACATTTGATGAATAAATAAATAACATAAAAATGAAACTAAGATGCTGTGTTAATTATAACAAAATAACATAATAATTGTTTTAACATTCAAAAGCCAAGTGCAAAGATGTGCCGTGATGCTGGGGGTTTTTTCAAATTCAGTCATTAGTTTTGTATAATTCAGTATGTCCTGTTAGTTAATAATTATTTTAATAGTGAATTAATATTTAACTTGGTTTCAAACAGGCATTAATTGTGAAGTTCTAAAAATATGTTATTATATTTTGTTTTAAAGTTTAATAAAAGGAAAATTATAACTTATTTTCAATCCATGTATCTCTACCATCTCTCCATATTGATATCCTTCCTTTTTTGCAGGTGAAAAAGGTGTGAGAGTTGAACTAAATAAACCTTCGGATTCAAATGGGAAAGAACATTTGTAAAGCCTTTGCTCTTACAGTTCCTTCCTCTACATCCTGGCTCTTTTCACCTCACCTTCATCAAACTTTGGTGATATCTATTAACTTTTGAATGTGAATAATAAGAAAAAGAAAATCAACACCAAATCAGGATTTTGAATCAGTAAACAATGGGTTTCAATATTTCATCAAATGGCTTTTTAACTGCTGAAACATTGTAACTCCACGATTGTGACTCCAGTCCTGTGACTGCTAATGTAAAGATAAGCATTGACAAGAAACAGTTTACACATGAAGTGCCCGACAGTAGAGATTTTCTATCATTCATCTTCTGACATTCAGTTCAGAGCTGTTCATCTTCCTCTTTAAAAAAGTGATAAATGTGGAGTTTAAATAATTTTGTATAACTAGGCTCAGTGATCAAAATTGAACAAAACATTCTCCAAAGTAGCATTTATCTATTTTTGTAAATCTGCTATTTTCCCCATTATTCTACCACATAAAACTTAATTTAAATAAATGAAATGCCAGTAAATGATTGTCTTTTTACCTAAAATCTAAAAAGGAGCACTTTAATAATCATCTAAGAACCCATTTTTTTCATATCTTATACTGATTTGATTGATTGTATTGTGTTCTCTCTGAAACTTAAGCAACATGAAAAAGATGCCTGTCTTTCTGTCAGTTACTTATGGCTTAATTTACTGGATCCAGAAAGTAACCATTTTTTAATCTGTTTCATTTGGGTTTTTCTAAGTGACTGGCTGGCCACTAAGTGAACTTGACACTATCTGTACTGTCATAGTGTTGAACGCTATGGGTGTACTCCACTGGGAACTTCAATCTGTGAACCCATTTGATGGAAACGTAGTTCTTCAAAGAAAAGCTGGGCTCTTGTGCAACTTCTGCAGATGAATTACTAGGTCAGTGGTTCTCAACCTTTTTAATGCCGCGACCCCAACCGGTCGTAAGCCAAGGACTAAACCGGTCGTAAGTCGAGGACTACCCAACCGGTCGTAAGTCGAGGACTTTTCCTGCCCGGGAGCGCCGCGCATGCGTGGTTCCGCCCCCTGCGCCGGCTGAGGCGTAGCTGGCAAGCGGCAGAGATGGAGCAGGCCGACCACCAGCTGGCCCAGCCCAAGGGAGGTAAGGCACCCGCCGGAAAAGGGGGAAAAAATGGCGGACAAAAAAAATGGCGGACAGCCTTGCTTGGCGACCCCGTGAAATGGTCGATCGACCCCAAATGGGGTCCCGACCCACAGGTTGAGAACCACTGTACTAGGTGGATTCTGTCCACAGATATCATTCAATACCTAAACGGTAAGGGCTTTTCTAGGCTTTTAGATGAAGCAACACCCCCGTCCATTACTTTGATGGGAGATCTGTCATAACTCATTTCAAAGCTTTCTCTCATTTGTGTGAGTTAAAATCAGAGATAAGTTTTCTCTCAAAACATTATCATCCCTCATCATTTACTGTTTGCCCCTTGATCCTCTTACATAGTGTCAGGGGTAGATTAAATACATTAAGACTGAAGTGCATCACTGCAGGCTTAATATGTGAAGGATTTCATACTGTGGAGAAATTTTTACAATGGTCTAATGTTTCTGGAAAAATAACAGTGAGGAACAACAACATTCATTTACCAGCTATGTGAAATTTATTTTAGTTTTCTGCTGAAATGCTGATTTCCCTGAAGGGGGAAGCTTTTAAATTCTCCCAGCCTTACCGATAGCATCACCAATCCCTTTTTTACCTCACTTAATCAAAATAAAGTAAGTGTACAGAAACGTTTCTCTGTATACAACTTAACATCTGTATAGTTTGTATTCTTAAAAGTCCTTTTCTATGGAAAGCTCGGTAATTTTTATTAAAAAAAAAACTTACTATTCATGTAAAACATGAAAAACAACAAGGATTGTGCTTAATGACCATTGACAGAAGGGAGAAAATTCAACATTCTAACAACATGCTGGGAAAAGTTACAAAAAAAATTGAGTTGGGTTTTTTTTGTTTTTTTTTTGGTTCCCTTCTGTTTCCTTCTCCCAAAATTACTTACTAGCTGTCAAACTTGCAATAGTTTAACTTTTCTCTCCATCCTGGTAAATCAGAAGAACACACATCTTACTCTTAAGTGCCTCTGGAAGCCTGGCCAAGGAGTGTAAATTCTTTACTGACTGGTCTGCAGCGCAATGCACAGTTTAGGTCTAGTAAATCTAACTCTTAACTGCTTTTGTATTATGTTTAATGTGTTAAAATGCAAACCTAAGACTTTACTTTGTTGTCCCATTATTCAAAGGTATCAGCATCTTACATTTGCGCTTGCTGGGAAGATATACAGTCTCTTTGATATCTCCATTATTTAGAAAAGTTACCAAACCGGGGCCTCTGATGCCCATTTGAAAACAGTTCACGTCAGTTAAATTTTCAGCCTGGGGCATCACCAAATAGAAACCTGTTTCAGACCGTCTTATGGCCTGTATTTCTGTTTAGTCCTGGTTAAAGATAAAGCTTCATGATGCTATTTTTATTTCATGACATTAGCCAGCTGTAAAACAAGACTTTTATCTAGCAGGCAAAGAAATTCAGGATTCATTTGCAGATTTATTACAAAGTCATGTAACTTTTGAAAATCGGTGTTCCTTATTGAAAGAGCTCTCGAGTTGCTTGTAAAGCTAATCTAATTAAAAGATTATAAAAGTTCTTGAAACAATGTGGTTATTTTGTAATTATGTAACTCTTTTAAAGCCTATTCCACAGCAGCTAATTTGTAATCTGATAAACTGTGAGTGCGCGTGTGTGCCTGTTTTTAGCAGGCAGTGACACTGTAACTGTAGTCAAAAGTCTGTTAGCTTTATTTATAAACCCTGTTTTTAATTATCTAATCTAGCTGTGATTGTTTTTAAAAGTGAGGCTGCTGAGGGAAAATAAGCAGAGGGAGAAAAGTGCTGTGGCCTGTTAGTAAGTCAACACTATGATTATAAACATTTTATCTCTACTACCTTAGTGCCTCCCTTGCTGTAAACACAGTTCTTGATTGAGAGACGTAGATAGGTATTCTGAGTATATCTACCCAAACTGAATTCAGAGATTCACAATCCTGCCCTTGTGTCTTCTAATCCAGGGCTTTTCAACCTTTTCACAGATTGTACCACTTTTAGATTATGGCAATATTTGAGTACCACTACTCACCTAGCAGGGTGTCAAAAACTTGATGACCCCCTCCCCAAAAGGAAAAAAGTTATAAAATACAAGTAGTCCTCGACTTACAACAGTTCGCTTAGTGGCTGTTCGAAGTTACAGCAGCACTGAAAAAAGTGACTTATGATCACGTTTCACACTTATGACCTTTGCAGCATCCCCAGGGTCACATGATTTACATTTGGATGCTTGGCAACTGATTTATATTTATGATGATCACAATGTTTCAGGGTCATGTGATCCCCTTTTGCAACCTTCTGACAAGCAAAATCAATGGGGAAACCAGATTCACTTATCCGTGTTACTAATTTAACAACTGTAGTGATTCACTTAACAAATGTGGCAAGAAAAGTCATAAAATAGGACAAAACTCATTTAACAAATTTCTCACCAACATAAATTTTGGGCTCAATTGTGGTCGTAGGTTGAGGACTATCTGTATGCCCACTTACCACACTTTTAATGAACTTGTACCTGTTTCTCTCAAATTAATCTTTGCACTGTTGTATCCCCTTCTCTCCCTCTGCTTGTCTCAAAGAAGCCTCTCCTCTTCGTCTTTCTCCATCCCCTTCTTTTTCCCCATCTTTTTTTCTCTCCCTTTCCCGCCAAAACCACCTCCTTTTATATCCTCTTCCCCCCCCCCTCGGTGCAACCCCAGCTGTTTCCCCAAGGCTGCACGCTGCTCCTGGAAGCATCAATCAGCTGGAGCCATGCGCCAATCCTGGGCACTCAGCTGAGCCCCAGCAACACCGCAGCTCCAGCTGACTCACCCACAGGTCTGTGCAGTGTTGCCGTGTTTCAGCTCATCTCCCCCACTACACTTTTACACCTTTTTTTTACAGTGCTTTTCAACCTGTTGTATGCAAACCACTTGCCAGGTGCCGACATACCACAGGTTGAAATGCACTATTCTAATCCACAAAAAGCAAAATGTGCTATCTGGATACATTTCAAGGTTAGTCATATCCCAGGGAAGGGACAATTACATATATACATACACTTGTATACATACACTTGTCAGAAGACAGTAGGAGGATTCACTTTTAACCGCCTACATAAAGCACTCTGATTTCAGATTATGAGATATTTTTAAATTGATTAGAGATCTTCAGTTGGTTCATACCATCTTTAAATAAAAATAGTTCCTCATCAAATCAGTAGTTCATTTTTTTTTTTGCACTGATGTTAGAAGAAACTTTTGTTTTGAGAAATTTAATTTTCTGGCCATCTTTTTACTACAAATGTGTGTTTTTAATTTAAAAAGTTTTAAGTCAAAACAATAAGCAAATGTCTTTCAACAACACATAAATGCAAGCACCTTAGTATGTGTTCTGATGTATTTTTATTATTTCTAATATTTAGGGAGACCCCTCTATAAGAGTATACAAGTAACCGTACATATAGAAACATCAGTAAAATACAATGCAATTTAGAAAAAAACTACAGTATAAAAATGTAAACTATCAGCCTTTTGGACTATGATATATATACATTGCTTGACAACAAATTGCCTTTTAAATGTAAATAATGTGATATTCTTGTTATGCAGTATAGTAAATCTGGAGATTCCTCGTAACAACTATGTCTACACAGTTGGTTACAATAAAAATGAATACATTTGATCAGTTACTTGAATAAGTCACTTAGGGCTTGTTCTATGCTTGTTTTATATATTTTTGTTAACTAGCAATATCAATTGAATTCAGATGGATACATCTAGACTCAGTAATTATACTCAAGCCGCATTACCCAAAAGGCATAGATAGAACATAATGTACAGATTATAATAATAATTTGCCTCACATGATAATGTCATGAGGCAAACTCCATCCTTACATGTTTGTATCACAGTCTAATGCAAGCACATAAGTTGTAGATTTTGCATCATGACACATGACCAACCCTTTGGCCCCTTCATGGATGCCTGTGGTTATAACCATGGTTTCCTTTACATTTTTCTTCAGATTCTTCTTTTAAAAGTTGCTTCATATTCTATTTACCTCAATATTCTAATGTGAAGTTTTTAAGTCATCCCTTTTTTTGTACCTAGTGAATCTTTTAACTTTTTTGTTCCTTGATCTGTTGCTATAATCCAATCAGCTTTGGGAACAATCCTGTGCTTTTTGTATCTAAATATACATCTGCTGTTAATACCCTAAAGTTTTGTTTCTTTGTACAAGGTAGCTTTGATGTATTATCTGAATCCAGCCAAAATGTAGCTTATTTAACAGAGCATAATCCGTAACGCGTGAACACAATTGTCAACTTACATTTGTTTTGGCAAATTTTCTGCTTTTTCCATATTGTTGAATGGAAATGTATTTTACAGTCTGTCTTTTCACTACATTGGTTTGATACACCTTTCAAATAACTGTAGTTTATGTTTTAGTTGAGTTTATATTATTTTAAACTATTTCTAAGCACCTTGAATTGGTTCTCTTGATTCTCTAAATTTCCTTTTATCTAGATCAGTGGTCCCCAACCTTTTGGGCACCAGGGACTGGTTCCATGGAATTTTTCCCATGGACTGGAGGGGGCGTGGTTTCATGTACTGCCTCATCCCATGGATGGGGCTATGCTTGTTTGCGCAGACTGGTTTCTGGCATGCTGCGGACCGGTGCCGGTCCACGAGCCAGGGGTTGGGAATCCCTGATCTAGATCCTTCCTCTCATTCCATCATCTGAGCCTGAAGCTGAATATGATTGTGCTGAAGGTTCTTGCCAACCTGCATCTTACATATAAAGTTGATCTTGATGGCATCAAGGTCACATTTCCCAATCAAACATAAATCTGCCAACATCATCATGTATAAATATGTAGCATAACCACACTGGAAGTAATTTATATTACCTATTATTTCAATGCATTCTATTTGGATGCCTTTCTTATTTATTTTTCCAACTCAAAATTGCTTAGTGGATTTTGAATAATTTTTTGAGACTGGTTGTATCATTGTAGAGAAAGGTGTACGTGTAACGAAGCAACGACTGCTCTCCTTATTGGTCACTTATCGATCATTCCAGGCTGTTGACAAGGAACAACCACCAACAGACTGGTAGAATCTCAGATGAGCAAGAACCTGAGGGATGCCACTGCTGTCCCTTTCATAGCAGTGGCCTATTGTAGGTTTTCCAGTCAACACTAATATACGAGCCTGAATAGATGTTTGCTTGCTTATGTTAACATTGCTGTTCAAAAACAAAAGCTAGTACAGGAGCATCGCATCAGATCACCAAAACATAACTGACCTATAAAGACAAGTTACATTTTAAATTTTATTTAAAGGCAGATTATGAAATTCATGATTTATTTTTGGAAAAGAGTTCTACTTCTGATGCTATTTCTGAAAAGTTATTTATTTTTAATTGTACAAATAGCCGACAATCAACTGCGTTGTGTGCAAGAATGTATTTCCATCTCAGAGGAAATAAGTTTCAAAAGTTATTAATAGTAGGCATACATCATTCTAACAGGCACTTTATAAATGAAATGGTAGCATGACATAGCCTTCCCTATGTACTTATGATTTAGAAAAACATCTACCTGATCAAAAATTGCATAAGACAAGATATAATCCGTCTAACTCTTCTGAACTCAAAAGAAAAAAGCTTTGGAAATCCAGCCCAAATCTATAAATTTGGTGATAAAAAGAGGACATCATAATTTTAAAGCGAACACTTAGTGAGCCATCTCTTTAGGTGTAAACAGAAAAGTAGTCCGTATTCTTTACTATATGACATCAGCTTTCAAGTTCAGGGAAAAGCAATCTCATGTCTATCTCTTACACAATAAATGCACACATTTAAACTATATTCTATGTAGCATTTAAACATCTAACAAAACTAACCAAACAAAAACGTAACAATAGCAAATTATTTTTCTAAAATAATTAATGCATGTACTATAACTTCCAATTTCTTACACATTCCTTTTGTTAAATATCAGATCAAATTATTATAGAACTAAGAGACAGTCTCTTAGAAACACACTTTTCTCAAGGCTATGTTGCATTCAGTGTTAACTGTGTTATTAGAATATAGGTACTGAGAAAAAACGTTCAAACAGGAAAGTTTCATATACAAAACTAAATTGAATATAAGCTTTTCTCCATAAAACACAGTGCATAAATACAGATAAAGAATTCTTGGGTAAAGCAGCTTTAGATTTAAATCACATTAAAAGATTTCAGAGGCAGAGGTCTAAGTGTTCATTGATTTTGGTTTCCAAAACTTCAGATTGACAGACAGGGCAACATACATTTCTATTTTGGTCACTAGTGGACGTTTCTGAGATTGCTGGTTTTCTAGTCTCCTTGAGTTCTCCTTTCTTTAAAAAATAGTTGACAAACGTAACTGAATCTTCCATTCTGGCTCGTTTTGCTGGGCCACCATTATGGATGTTGCTGTTTCTCTGAGATGGCGACTGGGATCTTGGAGTCATTGTAGCTGATGCAGAAATTGTGGTTTCGGGAGTCCCTTTGTGAGGTATATCTGTTAGAGCCTTTGTAGAATTTGATTCTGACCTTTTTCCAACCAAAGAAGTATTTTTAACTGGTGAACCATTAACATTAGTATAAACTTTACGGTTAGCAACTGAAAATCTAGGAAATGTGATACTAGAAGCAGAACTATTTTCAGAACCGCTCTGAGAAAACGGAGAGGAAACGGTTGTGCAGGAAATATTTTGCTCAAACTTGATTTCATTTTTAGGATTTGACCTAGATGAACCAGCAGGTGAATGATATTGTGACTGGATCAGTTCTCTGGTCTTAATGCTTGGACTTACAGCTCCCTCTAATGATGATTCACTTCTTTTTCCTCCAAGGATATATCCTTTCCCACTAAAAGGTATTATGCTCTGTATGCTGCTTCCATGAGCTTTTCCTGAAATTACACCAGAAGTTCTTTTAGTTCAAATAAATATCAGTCATTCCAAATGCTTTCCACTTGATATATTTACATGTACTAAGGAATGCCCATTGCAAAATGAACTTAGCAGATTTATTTGTAGGTAGAGAGGAAAAAAAAACAGAGCTTGAAAGGTTTCCAGAATATTTGATGTATCAGCCATAAAACTGCACTTGTGGAGTGAGAATTCTGCAAAACCAATATGCAATATGAGCACAACAAGCTAAATTTTAATTTATGCGGAATTTATTTTTTTTCTATTTTTATTTTAGAGAACCAGTCTGATATAGTGGTTAAGACACAAGGCTAGAAACCATGAATCTCACCTTAGGCATAAAGCCAGCTGGGTGACTTTAGGCCTAAGTCTCTCTCAGACCTAGGAAGGAAACAATGGCAAACAACTTCTGAAAATGTTGCCAAGAAAATTACAAGGACTTGTCCAGGCAGTTACCAGGAATCAAGACTTTAAGGCCAAATCCAAACAAAATCCACTATATACCTATTTAAGGATTCTGGGATGGGAAACTAATTTACTAGTGGAGTTGAGGAATTGAGAAAGTCTCTTATGGAAAACTTCATTCTGTTCCAACTGCTTTTAGAATCCAAATCACTAGTTCAAGTTTATCTCAAATCACCCTCATCTAGAAAATAGAAATTCAGTGCCTTCTGCTTTTGTACTGAACACAATTCTATATACTATTCTATATACAGCACTACTGAGAAAAAATTAAGTAGCTTTCTAATTAACCTTTTCGTTTATCCTTACAGAATTTAGTTACATAGTTGGTAAATAACAAAAGGTACATACGTGAAGAATCATTTAGGATTTTTGCTTGATCATCTTTCTTTTTGCACTTCTTGGAGCTATTGTTGGGCTCTCTGACCTTGATATATGTTCCTCCACAGCTCTTTTGGTGCTCTGCCCACCAATAGTCATTGGCAGATGGTGCCCTATTCATTACACGTTTTACATAGCCATAATAAGGCTTCCTATTTTGACATGGCCCATTACAACGCCACCAGTGCTGACGATAGAAATCCACCTCATCGTGAAATTCATGATAGATCTGAAATTAATCCAAGGAAGGGAAAAAGTACAGTACAACTTTCATTTTCATTTTATGTAAATACATACACATCTGTCGTGCTATACTATACTATACTATATTCCCTTTCAGGGTAAGCAGTGATAATTCATAGTGCAGAAAAGGAGTGAGAAACAATAAATCAAACAAATTACAGGTATAAGAGGGTCTGGACACCCCCATCCAATTACTACTTTCTTGATCTTCCACTTTCTCTGTGTACTGATTCTTCCTTCATATAAACTGATTAACATGTATTTTCTTTACATAAGCAAACTATTTCAATATTTTTTTTTTCGTATTACTGATTCAAAGTTCAGTCCATATGAATTAATCACTCATTCATTCTTGACCGTAATCTATTGTCCAGAAGACTAATTTTCCCACTCTCACTACTTTTTCTTATGTTTCTCCTGTATACTCAAATCCTTACTTTAACATGGGCAAAAGCACACTCTTAAATACAACTATTTTTCACTTCTTCAACAAACATTCATTCCTTTTTTTACGGAATACGTGTGTTTCTACCAGCATTTGTATTTATTACATATCTACCCATTTTCCCATTTTCAGTAAACATTTATGAAGGCGCACATTCTTCTACTTGCTCTAGTTGCCCTCAGCCCAAAAGATGAAACTACATCTGCTAATAATAGAACACCTGAGGATTGGCTGAAAATATCCACTCTGCTAGCGTATACTATCCCTCCATGAACTGGCTTGCCATCTCATCATGCCATCTCTTATTGTGTGCTTGAAGAATCAAAATGAATCTATATATCACAAAAAGCCTTTACCGTAATATTGGCTCCTGTTAAGCGATTTATCCGGTGCATATGTTTGCAGAACTCTGGACCGTGGGACTCGCGATCCTTGTCATTATTAGTAACGAACAACAGGGCATGAATCATTTCATGCAGGAGAGTCTGAAATTAATTGATTACTTAAGTATCCATTTTTTAACAAAAGACAATTGCATATGCATATTTTTGAAAGAAATTTCTCGATTTTGGTTTATCTCCCATATGGTAAGAAAAATATGAACTGTATTGTGAAATGTGATGCTTACAATTCAGGTTTGTACAAATGTACTTGATTTACAATGGGAATTCATAAAACTGTTTTTACTTTGCATTTATTCCACAGCTATGTAGAACTGTTTGCAGTTGTCAAGCAAATAGATCTATTGAACTTTTTTGCCCCATTAATGAGTTAAGCAAAAGAACTTAAGAAAGATAGCTTGCTTCTCTCTCATAAAACAATCATGGAGGAGAGAACAGATCTCATGAAAACCAAGATAGGCTGGATGGGATGTCTTAGCTAACTGGCCATGGACCAGAGGCTCTCCATCCTCATAATAACAGAATTTCATTATCTCCTTGTTTGACATCCAATAACTAAGAAAAGCCCTTGGTCAAAATAACTATTATGTTATAATGAGGAAGAAAAAGAGTTTGAGAAGTAGATCTTGGATTTACAACATATGACATTTCTCATCCCATTATATAAGAAAGTAAAATATTATTATAGATCAGAAATAAGGCACATAGTACTAAACGGGAGTTCCCTGGTATTTTTTACAATACAGGATTCGTTCTTTCTTCTATCTTTGTAGAATTAAAACATTGTCTTTAAAGCAAATGAGAGCTAATTCCTAAGAAAAAGTACTTCATTACATATACAGTGGGGAAAAAAGTATTTAGTCAGCCACCAATTGTGCAAGTTCTCCCACTTAAAAAGATGAGAGAGGCCTGTAATTGACATCATAGGTAGACCTCAACTATGAGAGACAAAATGAGAAAACAAATCCAGACAATCACATTGTCTGATTTGGAAAGAATTTATTTGCAAATTATGGTGGAAAATAAGTATTTGGTNACCTGCACCAGGCTGGGAAGACTGAATCTGCAATAGGCAAGCAGCTTGGTGTAAGAAATCAACTGTGGGAGCAATAATTAGAAAATGGAAGACATACAAGACCACTGATAATCTCCCTCGATCTGGGGCTCCACGCAAGATCTCACCCCGTGGGGTCAAAATGATCACAAGAACGGTGAGCAAAAATCCCAGAACCACATGGGGGGACCTAGTGAATGACCTGCAGAGAGCTGGAACCAATGTAACAAAGGCAACCATCAGTAACACACTACGCCGCCAGGGACTCAGATCCTGCAGTGCCAGACATGTCCCCCTGCTTAAGCCAGTACATGTCCGGGCCCGTCTGAAGTTTGCTAGAGAGCATTTGGATGATCCAGAAGAGGATTGGGAGAATGTCAGATGGTCAGATGAAACCAAAGTAGAACTGTTTGGTAGAAACACAACTTGTCATGTTTGGAGGAGAGAGAATGCTGAGTTGCATCCAAAGAACACCATACCTACTGTGAAGCATGGGGGTGGCAACATCATGCTTTGGGGCTGTTTCTCTGCAAAGGGACCAGGACAACTGATTCGTGTACAGGAAAGAATGAATGGGGCCATGTATCGTGAGATTTTGAGTGCAAACCTCCTTCTATCAGCAAGGGCATTGAAGATGAACGTGGCTGGGTCTTTCAGCATGACAATGATCCCAAACACACCACCCGGGCAACGAAGGAGTGGCTTCGTAAGAAGCATTTCAAGGTCCTGGAGTGGCCTAGCCAGTCTCCAGATCTTAACCCCATAGAAAACCTTTGGAGGGAGTTGAAAGTCCGTGTTGCCAGCGACAGCCCCAAAACATCACTGTTCTAGAGGAGATCTGCATGGAGGAATGGGCCAACATACCAGCAACAGTGTGTGCCAACCTTGTGAAGACTTACAGAAAACGTTTGACCTCTGTCATTGCCAACAAAGGATATATAACAAAGTATTGAGATGAACTTTTGATATTGACCAAATACTTATTTTCCACCATAATTTGTAAATAAATTCTTTCCAAATCATACAATGTGATTGTCTGGATTTGTTTTCTCATTTTGTCTCTCATGGTTGAGATCTACCTATGATGACAATTACAGGCCTC
>NW_015387246.1:0-21126 GCF_001527695.2 Protobothrops mucrosquamatus | reverse complement strand
CGTAATTTTAAAAGTGGTTCACTTAGTCGGATGGAGCACATTCCACCATGACCTTCATAGCAGCAAACTCCAGCACACCTAGAAGACAAAGCAGAAGCTATCATTTTGTTTCCCAACAGCAAAAATCTATCAAAGCAGAATGTGATTGGAACAGTTATCCATTGTGATCTACTAGTTTTCTAGTAAGAGGACAATTTTTCAAGAAAGAGAAGTAGAAAAGTATTTAAAAGCAGCCCAGTTCTGTCTGAATTACACTGCTACCTCATCCTGCTGGTTTGTTGTAGCATAAAATCCAAGATTCAAGTACAAACATTTTACTGATATCGCTGATCTTGACCAGTATATGTATCCGATTATGCATGCCCTGCTTGGTTGTCAGGTAAAAGCTCTGCCTGCTTGCAATCAGGCAATCCAACCTTGGCTGACTAGGAAAGCTTATCAGAATCAGAAATATCAGGGTTGTAACTTAAGCTATCAAACCATCATCAGATAAAAATGTTGCAAATTTTTAATGGGTAGATGTGCTCTACCTTTTAAAAAAGGGGGGGCGCAATGGAAGCAGCTCTAGAGGCATCTTTGTTGACACTAAGGCTGCGAGACAGCCTTTCCTCCCCCCACCCCCACCCCCACCCCCGATATTCTCTGCACTACCATTCCCAGGACTGCAAGCAGCAGAGAATTCTGGGAGTGGTAGTCCTACCATCCCTGGAGGGCGTCTCTTTAGGGATGCCTCCCTCCCTCTTTCCCCGGCGCTTTCTTCGGCGTACAGAGTCATGCGCGGGCTCCATTTCACTTCCACCGCCGCCAGGCGCCCCCAGAAGAGGGTCTCGTTGAACTGCAGAAAGAGGCCCCTCACGTCGGGGTTCGGGTCCAGCAACTCCCAGGCATCGTCCATCAGCGAGAGTGGCCGCGGAGGATCAGAAGAGATCGTCTGAACCCGCACCTCCGCGTCCTCCGTTTCCCATTCCTCCTGCAACTGCAGGGCCAGCAAAAAGTCCTCGTCCATCGTGCCTCGCAGAAGCGACATCCGAGCTGCAGGCAGCCGCCATCCACCCGCCGGAAGCGGCTGTTCAATCTGGCGCATGCGCTAAGCCCCATGTCTCGTCACATTTCTCATTAGTCTTCGAGGCAGCAACGCGCTTGCGCATCTCTCCAGACATCCGGAACTGAAGCCTGGTCTACACCAGATACATTTTATGGTAACGTGCGAAACGGAGAGCGACGTGTCGCCGTTCCTTGACGTCTTACGTTTCCCGCAGGCTCTTCTCGCCTGAAGATCCTCGCGAGCGACTCTTTATTATTATTTTTTTTCCGGCGCAGGCGCTCTTCGGACTGTTTCCTCCGCGGGCCTTCCTTCGTCTCTCTGCTCTTTGGGTCTCTCGCTGCTCCGGCTCAGGCATGGCGGTGTCTCTGGGGGAGGTGGCCGCAGTCAGTGGCGCTAGCCGTTTGCGGCGGCAACTGGAGTCCGGGAGTTACGCGGCGGAGGAGTACGTGAAGCAGCTGTCCCAGCAGTCGGATGGGGACCGGGACCTGCAGGAGCACCGGCAGCGCATCCAGGCGCTGAGCGAGGAGACGGCGCAGAGCCTCAAGCGCAACGTCTACCAGAACTACCGGCAGTTCATCGAGACGGCCCGCGAGATCAGCTACCTGGAGAGCGAGATGTACCAGCTCAGCCACATCCTCACCGAGCAGAAAGGCATCATGGAAACGGTCACCCAGGCCCTGTTGCTGCAGTCCAATGCCGGCGAGCGAGAAGACCCGGCTGTCGCGGGAGCCCGGCGAGCTGCCGCGGCCGCCGCCGACCCCCACGCGAACCCTTTCCTGCCTCTCTCCGGCAAGGACGCCTCGGCCAACGAGGAGGGCCGGCAGCGAACTCTCACCACCCTCCTGGAGAAAGTGGAGGGCTGCCGAGACCTGCTTCCCGAGAGCCCCGGCAAGTATCTCGTGTACAACGGGGACCTGGTGGAATACGACGCCGACCACATGGTGCAGATCCAGAAAGTGCATGCTTTCCTTATGAATGACTGCTTGCTGGTGGCGGCGTGGCTGCCCAACCGGCGGGGCATGTACCGTTACGATGCCCTCTACCCGCTGGATGGGCTGGCTGTGGTTAATGTCAAGGACAACCCCCCCATGAAGGATATGTTCAAGTTGCTTATGTTCCCCGAGAGTCGCATCTTCCAAGCTGAGAATGCCAAGATCAAGAAAGAGTGGTTGGAAGTGCTGGAGGAGGCCAAAAGAAACCGAGTCCTCAGTGAGAAACGAAGGCTGGAGCAGGAGGTGCCCGTGCGGACTCTTCCAGTGCCTGCTGAGACTACAAATCCTTTTGAAGTAGACGAGGAAGAAGAGAAGGAGGAAGAAAAAAAGGCAACACCGGAAGAAGAAATGGTGGATCTGTCATTAGAATGGATTCAGGAACTGCCAGAAGACTTGGATGTCTGCATTGCTCAGAGAGACTTTGAAGGGGCGGTTGATTTGTTAGACAAGCTGAAGGAATATCTGAGTGACAAACCTGTGACCCAGATGGTTAAAGAATTGCGAGCAAAGGTAGATGAAAGAGTCCGACAGCTCACGGAGGTCCTTGTGTTTGAATTGTCTCCAGATCGGTCTCTCCGAGGAGGGCCCAGAGCTACCCGACGAGCTGTTTCTCAGCTCATTCGCTTGGGCCAGTCAACTAAAGCATGTGAACTTTTCTTGAAAAATAGGGAAGCTGCTGTTCACACAGCCATCCGACAGTTGCGCATTGAGGGTGCCACTTTGCTGTATATTCACAAACTTTGTCATGTCTTCTTTACCAGCCTGTTAGAGACTGCAAGAGAGTTTCAGACAGACTTTGCTGGAAACAGTGGGTGTTACTCAGCTTTTGTGGTCTGGGCCCGGTCTACCATGCGGATGTTTGTAGATGCATTCAGCAAACAGGTGTTTGATAGTAAGGAGAGTTTATCTACTGCTGCTGAGTGTGTAAAGGTAAGTAAATGGAGGGGAATGGAGTAAAAACTGGAAAAAGTCTGTCAGTGCATCCCTAATGGAGAAGTATTTGGGCAGTGTTTTGGAATGTAGTGGCTGCTCAATTCTAAATCCTTCTCCTGCCTAGTCATATCAGCAGCTTGGAGATTATTCTGATGTCTCCTAGTACAGATATACACATAAATGCAACAAAGGAGAGCAGAAATACACATACAACATTTTGTTTTGTATAACAAAACAAAATGCCTATGTTCAGTTGGTAAAAGGGCTGGAAGACAGCAACATTTTCATTTCCAGTTCTGCTTGTGGTAAACGGACTCGCCCTCTAAAATTTGGAAAAGACAGGTTAGTCATATGCACTGCCTTTGCACAGCAGCTGGATCTTAACCACAGATCCTGTCTTACCTGAAAAAGTACATTTTGCTTTATAGAACAAAGGGTGAGCCTCTGTATAATGTTGCTTTTTTACTGTTCAAAACAAGTTGCAAGAATATATCTGTCAGTTTTTATTTTTTCTCTTATCTCTGAAAAGACTGGAATGGAATACAGACTACTCTTTTCTGTTCACCTAAATCATGGGAGTAATGGAAATAAAACTTGTCTTTTATCCAGTTCTATTTCATGTTGGCATTAACATTAGGGATAAAATTTAAATTACTGGAGAATATGTTTCTTTTAAATGTATGAAGCAAGTTTCATTTATATGTTTTAAATTAAGATGGTTACAGCAAATTGTTTATTTTTACTTAAATTTTAGCATAAGTAATGTTCACATGGATTAGATCTGCGTTGTCTTTAATGTTAGGTGGGACAATAAAAGCCAAGAATGGAGCTTAAACTGTTCATAGATTTCATTCTTCTTCTGTCATATGTTTGTGGGCAGGTTGAATAAGAAACTTAAGAAATAATGCATCTTGAAATGCAGTCTCCAAACATGAGGCAGTCTCTGTTCATATTTATTGAGTGGCACAAAGCCTCTTTTGAGCTTTATACAAACTTTGAAGTACTTGTGCCATATATTGAATTAGGCCCTGGTAGAAAAGAACCACCTTCTGAATTCAAATTATATTTAGTATTTATAACTTTCCTTCCCTCATTCCCTTCCTATTTCTGCCTATTATGTAATAGATATTAACATCCCTCATTGACATTCTGCAGCAAATTCTCCCAAGAAATGTAGTTGTCAGCTGATTAAAATGTAGCCCACCCCTGGATTAAACAATTATCTATTAATGAGCCACACGGTAATATTATGCAGAGATTGGTTTTGAAATGTTCCTAAGCTATGTGTCAGTGTTAGTTTCCAATAGGAAGATTATTTTACCATCTCTCTGTTGTGCAATTTCTTTAGATTTAATTTAATTAATCATGTCATTTGTTGTTGAAGGTGGCCAAG
The DNA here is from genome assembly GCF_001527695.2 of Protobothrops mucrosquamatus. Lineage (NCBI taxonomy): Eukaryota > Metazoa > Chordata > Lepidosauria > Squamata > Viperidae > Protobothrops > Protobothrops mucrosquamatus. Next base: position 16,763 of record NW_015387246.1, on the reverse strand, counting down.
GAACATTGTAAGCAACTCAGCAACATTGGTCTGGATTTGACCTTCATTATTCATGCCCTACTAGTAAAAGATATCAAAGGGGCTTTGCAGAGCTACAAAGATATCATAATTGAGGCCACAAAACATCGTAACTCTGAAGAGATGTGGAGGAGAATGAACCTGATGACTCCTGAAGCCTTAGGGAAGCTTAGAGAGGAAATGAGGAGTTGTGGTGTGACCAGTTTTGACCAGTACACTGGAGATGACTGCTGGGTGAATCTTAGCTACACTGTTGTGGCTTTCACGAAACAGACCATGGCTTTCTTGGAAGAAGCTCTCAAGTTGTATTTCCCTGAGCTGCACATGGTTCTGCTAGAAAGTCTGATGGAGATCATCCTGGTGGCCATCCAACATGTTGATTACAGTTTACGGTGTGAACAGGATCCTGAGAAGAAAGCATTCATCAGGCAAAATGCATCTTTCCTCTATGAAACTGTCCTTCCTGTTGTGGAAAAAAGATTTGAGGAAGGTGTTGGAAAGCCTGCTAAGCAGTTGCAGGATCTGAGGAATGTTTCACGACTAATGCGTATTAATCCTGAAAGTACTACCTCAGTGGTGTGACCTGTAATGCCTCAGTAGTTTTTATATAAAGATTGTATATATTTGTGTACATACATACATAAAGATATGTATGCACATACATGCATAAACTAATGATTATCAAATATAGCAATGCTCTCATAAGTTAATTATGTTCGGCAAATACAAGAGACAGAAAATAAAGGAAAAGAAAGCAAATATTGTGGTGTGAAAGCTCAAGTAACATCTCTTTTTTGAAGGTCTGATGGTGACTGTTTAAATTTCAAGACGTCCTATGATGGCATCTGCTTATGTTAATAAATAATGTTATTTAAATATATATGTAATTAGGTGCTCAAGAAAAAAACTTCTGATCCTTTTTAGGAATGTAAATTATGAGATGCATCTATTGATTTCTTCATATTAGGTAGGGGTATACATGAAATAGGAAAAATGTTTTAAACTATCTGCTGTATTCCAAGTGTTCTGTTGAACTGTTCCATATCACCCACAGTTTAGCCAGAACCCAAACCCAGAATACTTTGGTTATTCTGGGTTTCAGATGGCACAAAATCCAAGTGGGCCAAATAGGGTTAGATGGCATGTATTACTCCTCTTTCCCTTCCTCTCCCTCAATGCTTCCCAGTGAGCCATAGCTCATCATACTGGGAACAGCCAATGGGAGGAAGGGAAAGGGGAGATCTGCACCACCCCTTTCCCAGTACTTTCCCTTTAAGCCAGTGGTTCTCAACCTGTGGGTTGGGACCCCATTTGGGGTCTATCGACCATTTCACGGTCGCCAAGCAAGGCTGTCCGCCATTTTTTTTGTCCGCCATTTTTTCCCCTTTTCCGGCGGATGCCTTACCTCCCTTGGGCTGGGCCAGCTGGTGGTCGGCCTGCTCCGTCTCTGCCGCTTGCCAGCTACGCCTCGGCCGGCGCAGGGGGGCGGAACCACGCATGCGTGGCGCTCCCAGGCAGGGAAAGTCCTCGACTTACGACCGGTTGGGGTCACGGCATTAAAAAGGTTGAGAACCACTGTTTTAAGCCATCTCCAGTGTTCTAGTAGAGCATATATCAGTGGCCCTTGTCCCTATTTCCCTGGCGCTTCCCTCTTCTTTGCCATTGCTGACATTCCAGAATGGCAGGTAGCACTTGTTTGCCTTTCTCGCTGATTGGTCCAGGATTTGCCTTCCCTTCAGGTGCCAGGGTTCCTGCATGTCTCTCTCCCCCCCCCCAAAAAAAAGATCATTTCTGCCTGAAACAAAACAACTCTTGTTTGCTATTCACAATCCATCAAGCCAAAACATGCATATCAGTTTGGGCATTGGCCTCCTAAAGCTGGTTATTAATGCATGAAACATTTTGTACGTCTTTAGTATTAGCCAATTTCTCTTTGTTTCTAAAGTAGCAGAAATAGTGCAGGAAACAAAGCAGTCTTGCATAAACCCCTCTCAGATGATGAGGAAATACTACAAAAGCTGCAATCAATAGTTCGGTTCCAAAAAAATCCAGCTTAAAAATTCTTTGAAAATTAACATTCAGCACGGGGTCTGCACTCTTAATGATAACATTTCTATTGTACACATATTTTTGACAATAATAAATGCTACGTTAAGCATAAAATTTGCTTCTTTTTGATTTTCAGCAGGTGAAGAATAATTTCAAATAATATAATAGTTGTCTCAAAAAGGTAAGCCTGCCACTATTTCTGAATTTTGCTGCAGTTTTGCCAGCGCTTCCTGACATCACTGAAGCCAAATCTACTTTTAAAACAATGAAACTCTTCTTAGTTAGAAATGGAAAGTGCTATAACTAACCACAAAAGTTGTGCTTGATCCAAGTTTTCATGTACCCATCTACACATATCCTTTCAATTGCAAACAGTGATGTTAATTTGAGAGAAGATATGTAATCTATTCAGTTCATTATGTCTTTTATGTAGTCATCAGTGATCAGTGAAAACTGGAAAGAAATGGAGAACAGCTTTACAATGTTAAGAAATCTGATTCTCTGAAAATTCTATGATTTGAAAAATCACCCACGTACAACTAAGTAGTGAAGGATGGAACATTTAGGGTACGGCAAGAAGAAATTGGATGGAGGCTTACCTGAATTAAAAAAATAAAAATTTACCCAGGCAATATTCATCATGTAAAATTGTAGTAACTCCATAGTTTTGCCCACAGTGATTATGTATTAATATGGGTAGAGGGTTAGATTTGTTTCTCTTTTTAAAGAATAAATACGCTAAACAAGGTAAATGCCTATTGAAGGAATCCCTATCAAAATATACTGGTGTAATATAATTATCTAATGCGCACTAAGCCAGAATTAATAACTCCAGGAAAGTGCTCCAATTTGTTGAAGAAAACAACATTTATGTTCAGTAGAATGTAAAATTAAATGCTACGTTGAAAATATTAAAGACTTGCTACTACTATGTTGTGGCCTTTAAAATTGTGGCATGGAGATTGGGTGAATTGACTTTGCCATTTAAACAAATACTCCAGAAAAAAGAGGCAAGGGGAAAATTATTCTTACCTCACATTTATAGTTGAGTCAAACTATATGAATGTGGGACTATCATACATGTTCTGTTCTAGCTGATGGTCATGGAAAAAAACATTTATTAGCAGAATATCTGCATCTTTCTCCAGAGGAATGTGGGTATAAAAATGTTTTGAACATAACCAATCTAATATTCACTGGAGATATATAGGCCTGTATTTCAAAGGACACAAAATTAAATTCTGCCACTTTATTTGCTGCAACAAAAGAAAGGCCCCAATGCTGAGGGTTATAGCAGTTTCATGCCTCTTGTATAGATAGAATGACACTTAGGACTGTGCTTACAGCAGCCTCAGCAGACCAAAGAAGCTACAATTTAATTGGAGGGAAGTCTGTAGGGTAGATCTGGGTATCTGAACAATACTAAATAGTTGGAATTTAGAAAGTTATTTATGTCATGCCCTAAGAATGCATGCAGACTTAATGAAGGGAAACACTGCCCAATGTCCAGGTTTTTTATTTAATACGAACAAGTAAGTCGTCATACTTCGCACCCCTTCTATTTTCCCCCACAGTAACAATCCTGTTAAGTAAGCTGGGCTGAGACAAATTGACCCAAGGTTATCTAAGAAACCTCTCTGGCATATATAAGGCTGCTTCATATTCACTCACTTGAACTTGATACGAAGTATGGAATTGAGGACGATTTTAAATATTGACACTTGCTCTTCATTAATCAAAGCCCAAAGAAAGCCTGATAATGTTGCAAAGCATTAATTTTCAGCCTCATGTTTCCAAGAGTAAAAAAAAATTCAGGCCTAAAAACATTTAGGAAAAAAAAGGAGGTTGGCTGCCATCCAATGTTTTATGTAAGGAACCATGATTACCTAACCAACTACACAAAAAGGTAAAATGGATGCTGTCCTAAAGGCAGCAACAGACAGCTACCTTGTTAGCCTTTTTTTAATTAATTTTATAATTGTCCATTATGACAGCTGTTTTGTGAAAAACCAACCTCCCATTTGGTGAAATGCCTGTAACGCCCACAAAATTTTAATTCACAAAAATGCTAATAAGCACTCCCCAAAGATAGGAAAGACCCTTTTTAAAGACAGCTTTATAAAAGGAATAGATGCCTTTATGGAGAAAAGGCTTATCCAGTGCTATTAGCCATGATGCTAGGCTGGAGATGAGACTTGATGCTATGGATCTTGGATTGATTTATGGGAAGCATTCTTAATAAACTTAAATTTGTGAGATGCAGGGATTAAGATTGCTGAATCCACATTGTCACCGTCATGGTGCCACACAGATTATTATTCCAATGTTCAGCTGCTAATTAGATCAGGCACAAGCCTTGTCAGACTCTATTAACTATTTATGTTCTGCATTGAAGCCTGAAATGACACATTAAATGCTTATACGAATAATGCTATAACCTCCAGATGAATGAAATTAGCTGTGTTCAACCATTTATCATTTATGTCCATTGGTTACCTATTTATTTGATCAGCATAACTACTTAGGGAGACAACTGGAAAATGATGCATATTTATCACATGCAGTATTTTGCTGTAGGGCATAGCTTTAATTCTAATATTTTTGAACCTCTGAAATAATTGCTCTTATCTTTTGGTCAGATGTTATTTGGTCAGTTAGTAACCAAGAAAACATTTGAATATCACTTTACTTCAAAGACTGATTTTCAAAACATAGTTTCTTCTCTAATCTTTATCCTCATATTCAACATACAAAATGCAAAAAAACCCAGTCCTATTCTTACCAACATGTTGGTATCTCTGATAATACGGGGAATTCATTCTTGTTTGTTTCAAAACCTGCCTCTAATTTGGTTCAGGATACTGTATCCTAGCAAATGTGTGGATATGTTGGCTAATATACAATCATTCAGAAATACTGGCACAAAACCACCATATTAGTTTACTTTTTCCACAGGTTACAAGTCAGGATATTTGCTTCATTGCAAACTTCAAATGTGTAATCAGATAACTTTTGTGGTTGGTTAGTTTTTAATTTAATTATATAATAGTTATAATATTGAATAAACCATTATGTATTGTGGTATGAACATTATGGAACAATCAAAATTAAGGCATTTTACCTTGCTATAATTAAGGTTTGATATTTACAAATTTTAAAAAAACCAGGAAAAGGTAGGGAGCAATGTTTATTTTATTTTTTTTAACATGTTAATTTAAAAGCAAGGTAACCTTTGTTTGCAGATGACCACGTTTAGGGTTACCGTGGATTTCACAGTAAATTGCATCAAGATTCTTTGCATGGTTTTCCTGGATTTTATGGAAAGGTTTGGAGGCTTATCAATATTCTCTATGCATGTTAAGTTTCCCTCATAATGGTGGAAAACCTTGTCACCAATTTTCAGCAATCACGGTCAAAAAAGGCTTCAAGTTATCCATCCTTGTTTTAAAAGAACAGTTGCTCCACAGTTGCTCACTACAGATTACTTATTGATATTCATAATTTAATTGGTGAATCATCATCAATAGCTACATGCAATAAAACTAGGCAGATAGTTAAATTGGTGATTAATAATAAACTAAATTATCAGTAGCTACATGCAAGAAAACTAGACAGCCTGTCTCAAATCAGATACTGATGAACTAAACTCCCAGCAATCGTCTTGATTATGGTTCCTAGGAATTGTAAGGCACAACAACTAGCAACCTCTGATACCTATGCTTAGCCGGCCACCTTTGAGTATCAGCTGTGGGGAGTCTTGGCATGCACTGAGCTAGTTTGACGTTTGTCCCTTCATCTTATAGTTTCCAGAGTAGTTTGGAAATCCTTGGTCCGTCCAATCAGCTGTGGTTTAAAACATTGGCTATATCATGCTGGGATAAAACACTGGCTAATCGCTGGCTTAGAGTGTTTTGCAAAGTCAACCAGTATTACAGGTTACAGTTCAATCAATTTGGGTTTAGTTCAGTAAACAATTATTCTCTTAACTATAGATTAGCATGTAGGAACACTAGCCATTGGCCGAATCAAACATAAGCAATAGATGATCTGTGCAGCAGGTGGCAGTCTTCTCCCTCTAAAGCAGCTGAATAAGTAAAATGTGCCAACAATTAGTGGACACAATTTAAATCTAACTTGCAACACAGAGGACATCATGATAGCAATCATTTTTGTATATTTGAAGTAGTATAATAACATTGTAACAGAGGAAGCTATAATGCAGTGGTGCATAATATAATTTATCAGGTCAATTTTAATAAGAAAAAACCTTCAATCTGTTGCTGTCTAGACCGAATAGGATCTGGAAAAGTGATGAAATGTTATTGATAATTAAATGCTTCAATAAACAACACTTTAAAACTTTTGTCACTGAATCCTGGCTAGTACCTAATTTCTGTCAGTATTTTAATGCTTCTGCAACTCATGGGTCCTTTCTGTCTAGTTTTTTTTTTTTTAAGGCCAGAATGTCTGATTGTTATGGTCTTATATCCAGAAACACAGGACCTCCACACACATGAAAATACATGCTATAAACTAAGTAGACTTGCATATGAGAAAGATTTGTGAGGAATTTCTTTTAAAAACAATTGGGCTAAGTCTCTTGATATAAAAGAATGAACTTATTTGAGAAAAGGGGGAAATTAGAAAAACGAGGAAAAGAGCCACCGAGCCATAATTCCAAATAAAATAAACTGTAACCATTTAAGTTCTTTACATATTGGGATACTGAACTGAACTCAAGACATATTCAGAATTTAAGTATTGTGCAAAAGGAGGTCGATTCAGACCTTGCAACCTATAATGAGATGCTCAAGGGGACACTGTGTGGTTATATCAAAATGTAGGTTTTTTTCCCCCACCGGACCTGAATTGAACTCATAGTCTTCATTTGAATGAATAGGAACTCTGCTATTACTAACGCATGAGTTAATTTGCATGCATTGCTGTTGGCTAGCAAGCACTTAACAATCTTCTCCCCCCCCCCAGCACCCTTTTTTAAAAAGCTATGTTCCTTTCCTCATGATTTTAATCAGTATGGCCTTCTACTTCATGCCCCTTTCCTGTGCTCTGCATAACACTGCTTACCTTGAAAGAGAATAACGTGATCAGTATCTATGTGGCTTTCCGGACAACTTCTTTATCATTCTGAACTATCTTTATGGTCTCTTCCTTGGTGACCTGGTATTCTTCCATCTTTTTTGTGCCTTTTTTTTTCTTTTTTAAGCCTTTGGATCCTCATTCAGCTTTTTGTGTACTCAAGATGAAACCTGCGTGCTTTCTAGCTCAAGTAGGATTGAAGTAAATAAGGAGAATAACACAATTGGTAGATGGCCAATAATCCGATAGATGCAGTAAAGATAGACATCGCTTCCATCAATCATTACATCTCTGATAGGTACTGAAAGTCACAAGACTAAGCAGGAGTTGGCACATTGAAACGTAGAATGCAGGGATTCTCAAAAGGCTATTCTGTAGTTCTGGCAGTCTTTCAAATTGTGCCACTGAAACTTTACAATGAGGCTTTCTGCCAATACTTGGAATATTTGTGTCATGGATGTCCAGCCTTTTGGCTTGCTGGGGCAGCATTGAATGAAGAGGAATTGTCTTGGGCCACATATAAAATATACAATTAATGTAAATCAATAGCAATCTTCCTTTTTTAATGTTTTTTAATTACATGGGGCTGCATTATTAGTTGTCCAGGACTGAATGCAGCCAGAGGTCACAGGTTGGACATGTCTGGTTTGTTAAGACTACATTTGGAACCTTGTCCAGCCTTTTACGTGATTAAAATTATTTTATATAATATTTTTATTTTGTATATGTGAAGGTATCATAGGAACCAAGTTGGGAAAAAACAGCAAGAGTGACACCACACACACACACACACACACACACAGAAGGTTAGTATAAGAATATTCCATCCTTTTCTTTAGCAATTTTTTTACAGGTCCACATCGTAGTTTCTATTTTATGAAAAACTTTCAGGAGGGAATGTAGGTGAAATAGTTCTCTCCTTAAAGGTAATCTGAAATCTCATATGCTTTTATAAAGTAAGAAAGAGAAAAGAAAAAGAAAGCAAAGTAAAAGCCAAAAGTGCAAGAAAAGAAAACTAAAGAAAACTAGAAAACAAAAAAAGATACAAAGAAAGTTTCCAATATTCTTCACAGCAGTTATAAGTACAATTATATTTTAACCTCTGTCTCTAAATTACATTGTCATACTCTTTCTATAATCTAGCCTGTCTAATCATCAAAGCCATAAATTACAAGTACATTTTTTTATTTTTATGCAAAAAGTGCATAAGAGGTTTCAGTCACCAAAAATGTAATGTCTTTTCTCTAATCAAAGAAGTTAGTGTATCTCAGCAAGATCTGTCAATTCCAACAACCATTCCTCCAGAGTGGGTAGTATCATATCATTCCATCTCTGGGTATGTAATAATCTCAACACAATCGTATCGTGAAATATGATATTATTGAAATAATGTTCCATGGCTTTTTTTCTTAACTGTTTATCAGTCAGTCCTAAAATAAAATGTTCTGGCTTCAACTGAAACTACCTCTTTGTGTTTCTTCTTTCTTACTTTATATTGCTTTGTATTAATTTTCTACCTTTCTTTTTAAAAGTTCTAATAAAAAGTTATATGTGAAGTCTGCTGGTGGCCAAGTGCTAAGGCGGGACTTCCTTTCCTCCCTCCCTTCCCTGCCTCCCTTTTTCTCATTCCCATCTCCTTTTGAAGGAAGAATTTGACCCCCCCCCCCATATTTTCCCTCTTCCATATATTGATCAAACAAGGAAAGGCCTCCAGAGACAGAAAAGACAAGCTGCTGGGTGAACTAGCTTAAAAAGGCACATTCCCCTTTAAGAATTAGCTACTGGCTAGAAAGGAAAGTAAGGAGCGCAGCGGGCACTTAAGGAAGAAAAAAAATATAAGTCCTGGCTGCCAGCTAAGGCAACCTGCCCAAATGGCTCCATTCATAAGTTAAGGAATGCTACAGGCAAAATCCATTCAGGAGAAAAATACTTCAAAATCCCTTGCAGCAAAACTTACAGCTAACAACAGCAGAGCAATAGAAGCTAACAGGAGACATCAGCCATCAGCCAAATAGAAATTGCCGAACACTCCTTAAGAACACAAAGCCCTCATTGCACAAATCCCAGAAATTCAAAGTCACAAAAGCACATAAGAATCCTTCCACTCTCCATGTCCTTCCCTCCTCCGTGCCTCACCTCCAGCCATTGCTGCCTTTTTTCATTCCTCTTGGAGGGTGACCCTTCCCCCGCTGCATTTCTTGCCTGTTTGCTGCTGCCAGCACAGGTGGCTGCCACAGCAGTTGTAGATCGGCTCATGGCCAGCCTGCTTGATCTCCTCTGCCCCCACCCTCCCCCTCCCCCTCCTTCTTCTTCCCCTTTGGTGCAGCTGCCTCTGCCTCCTCCCAAGGCTGCTACTTTTTCTCTCTCTCCCTCTCCTACCCAAACTGCCTCCTTTTATAGGCTCTCCTGTCTCCGCCCCCCTCCTCCTTTCTCATGGGGGAGGGTGAGCCAGAAGTGAGCCTGGGGCCTTTGCAGCTCCAGAGGACTCTCTCACTATAAGTCCTTGTCTGTACTGGCTCTTTCCCTCTCCCACTACATTTGGCTAGGCAGGGCTGCGTACCACCTGCCACTCATTAATGTACCATAAGTGGTACACGTACCACCGGTTGAAAAGCACTGCAATAAACTGCTTGTCTGGCAGAATGGAAACAAAAACCATTTGGGCAATTTTAGCTGTCAGTCCACTAAGCCAGGGCTTTTCAACCAGTGGTACAGGTACCACCTGTGGTACATTGGCACCTGGCAGGTGGTACGCAACCATCCTAGAAAAGTGGTAGCGGGGGAGGGGAATGAGCTGAACTGATGGCAGCACCGCACAAGCCCGAGCGAGAGATGGCTGGAGCTGCAGGGCTGTCAGGGCTCAGAGGAAGCATCAGGATCAGTGCCGCTTTCCAGCTGATCAGCGCTTCTTCGGGGCTGTCAGGGCTCAGTGGAAGCACCAGGATCAGTGCCAGGCTCCAGCTGGAGCTTGGCGCTGATTCTGGCGCTTCTGCTGAGCCCAGAAGATCAGCTGGAATGTTGCAGCATCTCCAGGGTCTTGTGATTTACATTCAGATGCTTGGCAACTGATTCATATTTATGACGGTCACAGTGTCCCAGGGTCATGTGAAGTGACCAAAACCTGCTGCAACCACCCAGCAGACGGGGGGAATAAAAACCAAACACACCCCACCCCACCTCCGCTGCCAATCCCCAACAGAAATGCTCACAACAATGAAAACCTCGAACAGGAAGAAGAGCGCCGCTGGGTGGGCAGGCAGGTGTCTTGCTCGGCTGTGGTTGGGGGGCACTTTTTTCAGTGCCATTGTAACTTCGAACAGTCATTAAGCAAACTGTTGTAAGTCAAGGACTACCTGTACTTTATCACTTTTTTCCTTTTTTTTTTTTTTGGTCATTGAGTTTTTGATACCTTGCTAGGTGACTGGTGGTACTCGGATATTGCCATATCCTAAAAGTGGTACAATGGGTGAAAAGGTTGAAAAGCCCTGGCCTAGATAGAGAAGTACATCTCAGAGTTTTTTATATGCCAGTTTGACTTCTGTGAGAAAATAAAGGTGAGATGTTGATAACAACAAAAACATGATCAACTCATTTGCATTTTGACACTTTTTTTCAGCAATATTATCAGCAATGTTCATAAAGGTTACTTTAATTATGGATCTGTTTCATGTAAATGAATGATAAAAATTCAGCAATAATCAAGGAGTTGATAATGTTTACACGTTAAGTGAAATAGCCACAATGCCAGACAAATAGGGCTTAAGACATCAGTGCCGAACACCATGGCATCTTAGTGGGGGGGGGGGAGAGCTATTTGCTTGGAAATTTTTATTATGAGTTCTATAAATAGTAGATTAATTGCAGGAGGCATTAAGGAAGCAGAAAACTAAAAACAAAAGCTTATGTTGTATATACATTTTTAGAGGATCAGTATCTCTACATAAGCTGATTGTTTAAACTGAAATATAAATAAATAAATAAATAAAAGTGCTGATTGCTTAAATTGAAACAAAAATCAAAAAGTGTTTATTTTACTATAACAGAGTTACAGCAAGAGTAACTCTGGTTCACTATATAATACTATTAACAGCATCTATGTACTGTAGCTTGAATGACTGGAGTAACTGAGGCTGTCTACCTCTCTGCTGGAAATAAGGAGGAATTTCCTGACAGTGAGAACAATTAATTAACAGAACTGCTTGCCTCTTGGCATTGTGGGTGCTCCATCACTGGAGGTTTTCAAGAAAAGATTGGACAACCATTTGTTCAGGATGGCATAAGGGCTCCTGCCTTGGGCAAGGAGTTGTACTAGAAGATCTCCAAGGTCCCTTCCAGTCCTATGTGTCAAGAGTAAAAACTTGGCAACTATGTGCCTCTTTGTTTTTATCTTGCCATTAGAGTAAGGTGGGGAAAATGATGCTTTGACTGGGTTAGTTAGAGAAACGTAACCTCTCCAATTCTTCAGACATTTGATAAGAGAAGGCTGTCTGGAAACCTTTCAAGGACATTTTAGCAGGTGTGAAGAAGCTAGCAGACGGTTCTCATAACCAAGAGAATTTGTTTATATGAGCTATGTGAACATCTGGGGTGATTTGGCTGGGAATGTCTTGTTATATGCTATGGTTATATGCCTTGGGATTTTAGAGTTAGTTTTCCTTCACCTATACCATGCCATGTATTCAATAAACCAGTAAGCTTTTCAGAAATGAAAGTAATCCTGCACTTTATTTGGATATTTGAGCTGGAGGGTAACACTATGATTCTATAATTGCAGACTTTTCCTTTTTTCAAGAGAGCTAGAAAATTCATGGAATTTTCTGGGTAAAATATCTGTGTGGTTTTTCAGTCCTTCCTCCTGCACAGCATGAAATTATGTTTTCACCATTGTCACTAAGTTATAATTTGTCTCCAATATCTTATACTACTGCTATCTGGTATAGGTGTCTGCTTGCTTCAGCTCGGCAGCTGAAGTGATCTTCACACTTTGCTGGGAATATATACTCTCGGTATATTCCTTGCTCATCCCTCCCAAAAGAAAGCAACACAACAAAACTTGAAGGGGGAATGCATTTCAGTAATTGTGTTCCTATGGAATCTTTTGGATGCAAAGTCAAGAATATAATAGAAAATTGTGATTCAAGCAAGCATATTTAACTAAACTGTATAAACCCCAAACGTCTGTTTGATTCTGAATCAATAAACCAAATACTGAACAGCTTATAATCCATAAATTCCATCACAACAAAGCATTTCTAAAATTCAGAATCTTGAGAAGCACAGTCCACAAAATATATGATCTATCTTTTTATCTGGTATTGATTTTGTTACCTTGACATCACCAAAGATAGAGTCATGCCAACACATGCTATTTTTGCAAATTTGTCCTGGTTTTTTTGTTCATCATAAATGATGAACGTCACTAGTTTTGAAAGAAGAAATGTTATTCTAGCTTTTGTATTAGTCATTAAGGCAAATAATTGATAATTTAAATAAATAAATATAAATATATTAAGATTCCTAATTCAGAATCTTAAAAGCTACAAGCTCTCAGTACAATGTGTCCTGAGGAGGAAAAAATTCAGACACAGGGATTCCAACAAATAATAAAATTTTGTGATATAATTTTAGTGAAAAAGATGGGGAAGGGATCTATGCTAACACCTTACAAGATGTTCGACAGGCAGGATGTTCTAACCCTATTACAAATTAATATGTGAATAATGAGTTCTACTTTGACTGAAATTCATATCTAATTTGTGCTTGCCACATAAGCAGCGGAACAATCTAGTTTTGTCATACCTGACATTAGATCAAGTATAAATCCTAGTCCATAACCTGAATCTAAAAAACTGTTTTGGTGTTACCTGTATACTTGGACCTGATCCTAGGATCTGAATTTTGTTTGCTGGCTTCTAAACATGAATCACATTTCTTTCTTTTATATACCAAAGGTTCAAGGAAAGTATTCAGAAATCTTCAGAAAGAAATCTATAGATCTTACACATAAACAGGCCTTTCGTTGTACAATATAGAAATGTCACATCGCCAACAAAGTCTTTTTAATTTCGCCATAGCAAGAAAATGGTTTAACTTGATACTGTACTGGGGGTGTTGCACAACAGCTAGTTGATCATCCTGTTAAACAAAAGCCTAGTGTACTGTACTCTGAAAGACACAGTACAGTTCAATACTGGCCACAGAAGGATAAAGCAACTTTGAACATTTAAGAACAAGTTGAATATTCATGTTTTTAAACTGAAGTTGGACTACATGTTTAAAATGAACACAGAGCATTTTGCCCATAGTACACAGTCATTTTATTAAGTAATTTTATCTCTGCAGTTATTTTTGCTTCTATCCAATAGGATTCTCAAAATCATTTATCTGACCAAAAGATCAGTTAACCTTTTCTATATGAATGATCTTTCTCTATAGTGGTCGATTTTCCCCCATTGACAAAGATGCTGTAATGGGAATAATGAGGGAGTTATAAAACTGTCTTTTGTCACCAAATGTAATGTACTTTATGTCATTCGTGCCATTTGCATAATTCCCAGTATGAACACCAAAATTCTTGGCATCCGAGTTCATGGCAGATGAAACAGTCAGCAAAAGTGTCACCAAAATAAGCACGTAGAGGCCCAATATGATGAGTTTCCAAAAGCAGCAAGACAGAATATTATTTGTTTGCTTTCTTAGACAGTAAAACTTTTACATCAGAGTCTCAGAGAAGAGGTAGTATCATCTGAGACACACCTCTCTACTAATCATAAAATTGGTAGACTGCAGCAGCCCCAATGTCCAATATTTGCAAACAATTCTATTGCAACCTTTGTGTCAATTTCCTATAGTCTATCTGGCAGTAATCTGGCGATAATCACGTCCACTTATTCCATTAATTATTTATTCAAGATTTGGACATTGGCAGCAAACAATGGGAATTGTAGCCTCCCACATCTGGAAGGGCTTTTTATGTGGAAGTCCCATTAAACTTAGTGGCTGAATTAAAACACGCCCTAAACTATAGTATGGTTTGCTAGGTTTTGATTTAATAAACTGAGTAAACACAATTTTTGGATGTATTATGATTGGATGAATCCAACCCATTTTTGTTTATTCAGCAATTCAGTATTAAACAATCAATGGTTTAACAAAATGTATCAACACAGCTGGATTGCTTCAGCATCCAAGAGGAGAATTGCACTTTCAATAAGTTTATATATAATTATAGGAGAGTTCTTCTGATTTGACTAAATAGCCCAAATAGAAATAGGATTGCTCTCAAACAAAGAGTAAATCGAAACTGGAGAATCCCAAAGCTGACTGATTAGAACTCTCCAGTCAATGGGACAAAATGCTGAAGGACTGCTAAGATTGTCCTACAGTTCAGCCCTGTTTTCTCTTCTTCAGAAAGAAGCTAAAAGAGTTTGATCTGCAGGATTTTGTTTTATTTTTGCATCAAATGCTTGTTTGGAAAATTCTCAACTTCTGAAATTTTATTTCCTTCTGCATCTGCAATTCATCCTTTATTTCTGTTCTACTGCACTTTCTGTAACTGTAAAAATTTTTAATTTTTAAAATGTCATTCATAAATATTTCTCACTAATATAATTCAGTAACCCATGTATTTTTGAAAGTTTATAGGCTGTTGTCTCCATATTTATGATATTTTCATTAAAAAAAGTACAGTATACACACAGATAGATAAGAGATGGAACTTGAACCCTGGTCAGTACCTGTACACAACATTTAATTTTCTTGACACCGAAAACTAAAACCACTACAGAAGTGGTTTTCCATTGCCTTTTCAAATCCCGCCCCCAACTTTTCTAGTCTAGCCTACCACCCTGGATTTCCCAAATGGTCTGCCTTCTAGTATTAACCAAGACTGGTTTTGCTTAACTTTTGGCATGGATGTAAGCCAAGGTTGGCTGTCTTAACATGTGACACAGAAGGTAAGGTCAGCATTTAGATGGAAGATTTAGGCCAGACTGAAAACATGAAAAATATACTGGAAGAAAGGAATGGCAAATGAGTTTGGCATTATTGCCAAGAAAACTGCATGGTGGCATCCATATAGTCGCCAAAGTTGAACTCCAATCAATAGCAATATGGATATCTTTAATTTTAAAAATGCAAAGTCTTAAAAGAGCTGGAAACAGATGAGAATGAAGTATTAATATTCAGACATCTTTGCTCTTGGATTATTTAACATATATCACAGTGGTGGCGAACCTATGGCATGGGTGCCAGAGGTGGCACTCAGAGCCCTCTCTGTGGGCACGCGCGCCATGCCTGGGAGATGGCAACCGTCCCTCTTCAACCAGCTGTCCGCTAACTCGCTGAGGTCCCACGTGGCTGGATGCATCCCGGCACGGCTGGTTTCCCTCTCCCCCGTCCCATCCCTCCTGGCCTCGTATGCTCTCTTTTTCCCAGGCACAACCCACTGCATCGCCTCTTCAGCTGTCGGCCATCCGTCCAACTCAGAGGCAGCTTCTCTGAACTGCTGGCAGTGGGCTGCGGAACCCCAGAGTGCGCTGGTTGAGGGGCCAGAGCTCGCTGGCCTTTGTTTGTGGGGGTTGATGGTGTTAGGCAGCAGCCGCCCTGGCCCCTGCCTCACCTTGCCCTGTGAAAATGGCACCCCCACCCTGCCTTGCCTCACCCCGCAGGATGAGCCTCCTGCCCCGTCTGCCAGAGACCCCCTGGATCTCCCCCAACCCTGCCCGGCCCCCACAGGCGTCCCTCCCCACGAGCAACATCGAGGTGACCATGCCCGCCTTGGCCACACCCACCCAGTGGGCCACGCCCACCTGGCACCCAGTGATAAATAAGTGGGTTTTGGGTTGCAGTTTGGGCACTCAGTCTCTAAAAGGTTTGCCATCACTGATATATATCAGAATGGCTAGGATTGCCGGTTGCCTATTACTATAAGACACACACACACACATTACACTTCTTTATACTACAGTGTGTCTATCCTTGAATATCTCAATTCTCAATAGCACTGTACAACAGGTGTTCCAGATACGGTAGCCAGAAGAGTAACCTCGATGGGATTTATACTATTTCTTAGAAAATATGCTTGAGTACTATCGTAGTATCAGGCTGAAAAACTCCCAAATACATTTTATTATATTAGAAAGTTTAAGGTATTCGAATCCTAATCCCGTAATAAGCGTCACTCCTTAACGTGTTCTAAGTTTGATTTTTATAACAACGATCTTATTTCGATTACCTTTCCGGGGGAAAAAAAATGCAATTGTTCTGGCAGAAGAGAGAAGGAAGACACGTAGAAAAAGAACTACGGGAAAATGGAAAATAAAAACAAAGGGGCCCGACAAGATTGAAGAGACGACCGTGGAAAGAAAATTAAGTTTGAAGAAACGAAGGGAAGAGCAGTTTTTTTAAAAGACTGGAACGAACAGATCGGGCTACGCCTCCGCAGGCGGCGTGGTTTACGTGGCCTTGTTCCAATGTCCAGCCAAAGGAGATACCCAATTGTCGTCAGCGTTCGAAAAGAAGCAGATTGGCCAATGGGAAGCGCCAGATTACACTCCGAGATTGATTCCACGCCGGCCAGAAACGTCGCCTCCTCTTCG
>NW_015387245.1:298808-337906 GCF_001527695.2 Protobothrops mucrosquamatus | reverse complement strand
CATTTTTTTTAGTCACTGAAACAACTAACAACCAACCAACCAATGTCTCATTAAATCTTGCAGCCCAAATAACAAAATGTAGGTATTCCAGATCTTTAACATCTTGTGAAAAGTTAACAGGATTGGGACCATCTGTATCTCCAGGGAATGCAGCTCCATAATGTAGGTGCAGTAACAGAGGAAGTTCCTTGAATGTATCATCTATTTTTTCTGTAATATCCAGCTTCCACTGGAAATCCAGTGTCGTAGTTTTAGGACTCTATGAGGTAGAAAAGAGATTGCCATTGCAGGAGGCAATCACCTACAACAAAAAAAAATTGGATAGATTTTAAGAAAATCTAGACTTTGACCATTTCTGCTTTTATCATATCCATTGACAGATCCACAAGGCTTAGGCTGCACAAAACTTTGATTTTCATTCATTGCTTTCTTGAAGTCAGACATGAGTGAAGGAGGAAATAATGGAATAACACCAGAGATAGATGCATTCTGCTTAGTCTGTATTGAAATGCATTAAACTTGTAGGATGTTGCTTCTGAATAATTATGCGTGGAATGCTGTAGTATCAGAGGCATCATAGCATCAAAGCTTTTAATCAAAAGCAACATCCCAGCATTACAAGACAAGCTCCACCTCGTTTGTATATGTGTACAAAGTCATAACACATGGAAGAAAGAGGCAGAGCATGCCCTGCAATGCTGCAATGATGCTTTCATTATTTGCCCACCTGTGTATTCTTCCCTTCTCTGGGCCTTCACCTAATTATCAATAAAGGTATCCTTTTTGAGATAAGCTCTTATGTTAGCTTTACATGCTGTCACCAGAGATATACTCCACTAAGTTCAAAATCAAAGGCACTAAAAAAAAAAAAGAAGCCAGAAGAGGATACGGTACAGTAGATAAATACTATCCCCAATGACAGAAGCAGGAGCTTAAAAGAACTCAAAGAAGCAACTACAGACAGACAGTTCTAGTAAAATGATGCCCATTGGGATACAAAAAGTTGGGATCAACTAAATTTAGGATTTACTTGAACAGGAGAATATATATATATTAAGCCTGAAATCTTAATTATTAAAACTTTCCTACAATAAAATTCTCATAAAGCAGTTCCAATATTGTAAAATGGACTATAATCCCAAGCGCTGGAAATAATGATACAAAATGAATAAGCCAATGCAAAATGTGGAATGGGTTCTTTGCTTTAATGATCTTTTAAATATTCTGAATGTAACTTCTTAACAAAACCTGATTTCATTTTACAATTACACATCTATCCAAAAAAAATGAGCTAAAATTTATGAAGCACTCTGGAGTTTTGAAAATGATAAATTTCTACAATGCAAAATGGATTAGGAATTAAAGCACTAACCTTAGGAGGAAAAAGTAGGATACCTTAATCTGAAAAGTATTTTGCTGTATATCTCCTTAAAACAAAATGTAAGCACTCAAAAAACACTGCTTTGTACAGGGTTGTTTGTTTGTTTGTTTTTTTAAAAAAAAAACCTGCTTCGATATATGTTACTTTGTGATCTTGGTACTCTGTTTCCTTTAAGCTGAAATAAATGGAATATATAAGTTTAAAGCATGCTTAGAAATGAATTTTATGGAGAAAGTCAAATGAAAAATAATGCCTCTTATGTTGTAAGTCACCAATAGATGGCACAACTAATGAACTATAAACTCTGAGGCCTACTTTAATTTCTGTTCTCCAATATCAGTTAGCAAGACGTTCCTGTGAAAAAAGACTGTATTGCTATTATTTGTGAAATTGAGGCCTACAGTTAAGTGCTCATCTGTGCACTTTAAGCAATGCACTATGGCTGAATTTTTGACTGCTAAAGGAGTTCCTTCTACTGAAATTCATCATCAAACGCAGGTGGTTTATGGTGATGACTGTGGTAATGTGAGCACTATGTGTTGCTGGATCCAAATGTAAAGAGACCTGGAAAGAGCTGATTTCGGTGATCTAGAACAGAGGTCCCTGACCTTTTGGGCACCAGGGACCGGTTCCGAGGAGAAAGGTTTTTCCACGGACCGGTTTTGTGTGCTGCCTGCATCCCATGGAAGGGGCTTTGCTTGTTTGTGCAGACCAGTTGCTGGCATGCTGCAGCCTGGTACCAGTCCACAGACCGGGGGTTGGAGACCCCTGATCTAGAACAAAGTGGATGAATTGTAACAGCAACTGACAAGTTTCACATAAGAAACTTCAAAACCAACTCTAAGCAGCACAGAGCTGCTTAGAAGCATAAGAAATTTTGATGCAACATGGCAACACTAGGTCTCACACAACATAAGCCACCCAAGAATTGTATCACACTATTTTATCCCATCCACCATATGGTCCTGATTGACGTCATGCAACTTCCATCGTTTCCCAAAAGTGAAGATATAGCTTCATGGGCATCTATTTAACCCAAATAAAGAGGTGAAACACACTGGCTGGAAAGACAAAGTGTGGACTTCTTTTAGGACAGCTTTAAAAAGCTTGTCATTATTGGCAGTAATATTCAGAGAAAGGCAGTAATTATGTGGAGATGTAAATGCTATTAACTGAAGAATTCATCTCAGGGATTTTCCCATTTCATTTATTAAAATATCCATATTTAAGGTAAAGCTATAGAGGCATTTTTTTTCATTCCACCCTGTACATGTCTACCTTCTAGGGTGATTTAATTTATCTTATTGATGTATTTAATTTATCTTATTGATCTTGATTTAATTTATCTTCACTGCATAGAAATTTGAGTCTGGAAATGCTGCAGGGTAGTTACCGGTAAATGTTACTTAAGGCAAGCTGTATTCATTACCAATGTTCTCTTGCAACTGACTGCATTGACTGTTGCAAAACTGTTCCTATATACTGCATGCATAATAGCTGAATTGGCTAAAGAACAGGTCCTATTCAAAGTTGAGTCTGCTCTGTCCATTCCATTCCCCTGCCAAATGAGTCTTAGATGTGCAGAATTGACTTCAGACTGAAGTTCCTGCATGGCCATGATGACAGGCAACTCTAAAACATTTTTTTAAAATTTCCTAATTCCAATATACTGTCCCTTTGAAATAGCACCATACCTTGTACTTTGTAGGCACTCATCATATAGCGTGGATGAGGCCAGGACAGACCTCGGCATTACCGTAGGGCCATACTGAGCCCTCATCAGTTGCCTAAGGGTGCCATGTTTGTGTTGTTCTACTGCTGGGTTACTATGTTCTACCATATGCAGACATGATAGTTCAAATAGGAACACTCCTGTACTTCCATTTAATACTGGAGTTAGCAGAATGTATTTAGATCTGCTGGTCCATCATTGTTTGATTTGCTGAAGGGATTTTTGATTCTCCCATTTGTAGCAATAACATAACATCTCCTTCATAAACCATAACCAAAAAAGTTTGGGGTACCCCTAAGTGAACTTTTATGTGGACGGGTGGTAAAATCCATTCACTTCTGGGGTTTATAACAAAGCCTTGGATTCAGAGGTCATTCTGAAAGTGACGATTTGCAACAGGCGATAGTTGGTGGGCTATATAGAATAAGCCCCAGATGATGAAGCCTTCTCAACCAACAGACTTTATGGAAAGAAAGTTGGAAAAAAAATGGTTATGCTCCAAAACCATTTCACACTTGTTTCAGCCTCAAGCTAATGTGAACACTTAAACTAGTTGAGAAGTGAAATTGGAATTATTCATTCATTTTCTTTCTTTGTTTCTCATACCAATTTCTCATGATGTTTCAAATGGATACATTCCTACAATGCTTTATAGAAAGCTCAAAGGGAGCTTTTATATGCCATCTCTCCAGGCTGAAGCAAAAGAACATTAATTCTAGTGTCCTAAGAAATTGTCAAGAATCTGATATTTGTTAATCCACTCTCTACTCTTGAGCCTTGCAAGTAAGGGGGGGATGAAATATTTATACTTATTGGAGGTCTAGTCACCTCTGCAATTTCATTTGCTTTGGGATTTTAGCAGTAGAGTTATGCTGCTTGCTGTACTTGGGTATTTTTCTAAAAATGTATACTATTTGTTCAGCCTGTCAGAAATATTAGCATCCCTTGAAGGGGAAATAGAATGCATGACCATATTGTTCTATTTATAAAGACAAAATAAGCAAGCTTGAGAATATAATAAAAAGATGGACCACCATAGAAAGCAAATTATAGGCTTTTGCCATTTTTTTTATAATTGCTTAGCCAATGTACCTGCAATTTGTCATTTCTTGCCCTGAAGCAGCAGAACGTAAGTCATATCTCCCTATGATCTAAATTTAATGATAAGCTTAAGGATTACAACTTCACATCACTATCTGTCATTCTTATATGGATCTTTATATCTTCTCAATTACGGTGTTTGTATTTTTGTCACTTTTCATTTATTTCAATAATTGCAATATATTTAGATTTCATTTTTTCACTGTTTAATCATGGGGTTTTTTGGTGGTGGTGCTGTAGTATTTTTGTATTTCATTATTTACAGTTTTTTGAAGCTAACGTTTCTGAAACCAATGTAAATATTAAAACTTAAGGTGAAAATAAATGCAGGTGAGGGCTATAAAGGTAAAGCTACCATCAGGGTGCATATAAACAGATTCTTTTCTTTTCAAAAGGATTAGCCTGAGAAATTGACAAGCCAGAAATGACAGCCAGGCCTAGGGAGTGACTAGCCAACCAATTGGAGACCAGAGCAAATGATACTGATTTAAAATTGGAGGCAAAGCGAATGTTCCCAATAAGAGCTGAGGTTTTGCAGAACTGAACACTAGGAAGTAAAGCTGCTGAGATTTAATGGCACCCACTGCGTAGGGCAGAAGACTTGAGTGTTTAAGGGTGCCTCAGAAGATAGCTTTCTTGTTGGAATAAATTCAGCAGCAGGTTTACTGGAAGCTATGTATCTTGTGCTTGCCTCTGTAAATTCCTTGATCTCTAGATCAAACTCTTTATATCTTGATGCTGGATGTGGATTGCTTGCTGGAACTTTGACATTCAGTCTGAAACGAACATTGCTACTTCCTGGCCCTTGCAACTCCAATGAAAGTCTGAGGATTGATTCATAGCTTTACAACCAAGTACAATGGTACCCGGATTTTTTTTTATAACTAGTTTTCCAGCTAGAATGTTCGTTAGGAGAGGAAAACCAAACAAATACAAATGAAACTAATGTGAAACTCGGTACAGACAGACATTATACATGAACTGAAGAATTCAGTAAAAAAAAATGAACTTTTATTGAAATTTTGAGAATATTGCTTTTTATCAGATTATTCCCTTTAATGCCCTGATAATCAGTTCAGCAGAAATGTGAACTAGATTTAATATACAACCTGCACAAGATAAGTGACCAGGTTATGGTGTGTGGAATTTCTGCTAGATTATCCAGATTGAAATACACTATCAAGGCCAAGTTAGGACCATAGATATAAGAAAAACTAGATTTTCCAATATGCTAGATACATGCTCAAATATCCATACTGTAGAATTTAAAAGGACTTCCAATGCATAAAAAATATGCTTTCTCAAAGACCTTACAGAGAGAAAACTAATTGGCATTCTATCAGCTTATTTCTACTCCAACCCCCAACAAAGCCCATATCTAAAACAATATTTTGCAAATACTAATAGATATTAACATTATTGTTTCATTGTCTCTAACTTTTGAAGAAATGAAGCTGAAGTTAACTTAAAACTCTAGAACAAAATATCTGAAGTATTCGAAGGAAAGATGTGTTACCCTTTATTATTTGTTTATAAAATTTATAGGCGTCCAATCTTACTCAAAGTAACTGGACTTACAATCATAAAAAAAGAAAACTATATAAATTAAAAACATAAACGAGTCAATGCAAAATCCAAAACACTACAGTCCAGTTGTGATATATGCATGACTATTTTAGAAATTAAACTGAAATTATCTGAGAATTATTACATTTTTGTTTTTTCTACTTTGAAATAAATTAAGTAAAAAATGTAACCAGATAAAATAAGTTAAAAGGAAAGCAGAGTATGGTTATAATTTCTTGTGGGTTTTCTGAATAGCAAATTAGGCTAAAAAGTCATAGCATTTATTGTTTCAGGATAATATTGCTATACAAATTATTCCACAAAGAAAACCCACATTAGTTATTTATTCATTTACTACATTCATTAACTGCTCAAAACTTACAACTCTGGACACATACAACAAACAAATCAGAAATGACATAAAAATTAAAAATGAATTAAGAAATATAACATATATCGACACATTTATTTATTTTTCAAATTTATATAGCCAACTGACAAAGGGTAGCAAATATGAAAGAGGGATCAGATAGATTTTTCACCATAGTTCTTAATACAAGATGCATTCGAACCTCTGTGAAGGGTAACATATTTCATAATACAGTGGCTGCCACAGAGTAGGCCTGCCATCTCATCCAAGATTCATAAACTTCAAAACCAAGGCCTTGCATTTCAGCCTTGGACAAGCCAGCATACAACCTGCAGTGCTGCATCTTCCTTCCCAGCAGTCAGCAGGAAAAAAGCCACACTTTGCTAGTCCCTGATTACTCCAATCTCTCTATCAGATAGTAATATTTGGCCACATTTGCTTGTTCTTCTCTATCAAACAGCCACAATCATCTCGTTCCTCAACTTGAGCTACCTTCACTTCTATAGTACTTTGTTATGCTATTAAATTTTTGTGAGGACGTTCTTTTGTTCACAGAGTTGTACTTTTGACAGCCATTTTTGTTACAGTTTTTATTAAGCAAATGGCCTCTTTAATCTAATTTCTTTTTCATTACATTTTTGGTTGTTGTTTCTTATTGTTTTACATAAATTTTATTAAATGTTTTAAAGAGCAAATAAAAACCAACACAGAATTAAAGAAAAGGAGAAAGAAAAACACAGGAAAAAAAAGAAATAGAAAGAAGCTTCCTATTTCCTTTGCGGCAAGTATACATATGATTACAAAATTATCTTGCTCTATGATTGTGTTGTTGTTTCTTGTTGTAGTCCATTCCACTTTTGATTAATAAAACACATTTAGCTTTTCATCTATGGTTACAACCCTTTAAATACATCTACACCTGAAAGAATAATACATGTTAAACAATATGCTGAGTGTATACAGGATTTCTTTCCTTTATCATTGAAAGTAGTACATTGCTACAAGCTGCATAGTTTCCTGTGGAAGTGCAACTGAATCCCATATCTCTCTTTTTAAAAAAATAAGCATTGTGTTTTTTTGTTTTTTTCTTCTGATAATATTCCGAGAGACATAATAAAACTATTTTTAAAAAAGTTTATACACCCAATATTTACTTTATCCTAATAGCATCTACCATGCATTCAGTTGCTGATCCCATTGAAAAATTACAGTCCTTTATGGATACAGTTTAGTGACATATAATACAAAGCACATAGACATATAATTCAAAGAAAGTGTTCCTATTTGTTGGGTTAAACTGGTAAAATGACTTTGTGAGATGGTGCTGAAGCTGCCATAACTAAAGATGAAACAGAAACATAATTAGAGAAGACAAAAAGCCTGGAATCTTGTGTAAAATATCCCTTCAGGAAGATAGAAAAGAAGGAAACAAGTAATTAAGGAACAAAAGGATAAATATAACCTGAATCGAACAAAGGAAATTGGGCCTGAGTACATACTAATCAACAAAGCAAAAACTTTGGGGTACGAAAAGGGTTCCTGAAGCCCCACCCCCACCCCTTGAGTCATCTTTGGATCCATACTTGGCACGCACCATCCCTCTAGCTACTGGTTGGTAATCTAGTAAGTGTGGATGAGGGGTGTATGTATGAGAAAGAGCAAATGTACAATGTATCCATTAAAGTTTGGTTCTTTAAATACTTTTGGTATCCTTGTATCTCAAAGAACATGCTGTGCCTTAGTGTTAAGGATTTGGATGTATCTTTAATTATTTCTGCTCTAGCAGCACCTATCTAGAAAACCCAGACAGAAAGGAAGGGAGGCTTACAAGAGCAACAGACTGTGAGTGGGTGAATGAGTGACCGTAAACTGCACCTGAGCTTGGAAATTTAATTGGCAGAGACAAGTCACATATGGATGTTCATCTCTGTTGTTTATATTTCCTACATTTATTATTTTTACAAATAACTAAAGGTGATGAATATATCCAACATACTTCCCCCTCCTATTTTCCCCACAACAACAATCTTTTAAGGTGGGTTGGGGTGAGAGAGATTGACGGGCCCAAAGTCACCCCTCTGGCTTTCATGGCATTGAACTCATGGTCTCTTGTTTTCCAGCCTGGTGCCGTAACCACTAGACCAAACTATATGCATACACACAAACATACATACACATCAGTAGAACAGATGAAGATTATAACTTACTTCAGGTGTAAAGTTCTCTGCAATATTTCCTTTAAGTGGAGATTTTATACAACTAAGTTCATTCTTTGGAATATGGAAGATAAAGATATGGACCCAAGTATTCAACAGTATGCAGAGCTGATGTTATTAGCAACCTATAAAAGAACTACTAAATGAGGTAGATTAGCTAATGCTATAATGACAAGTGGCTATCATTTTTGAAATGCTTATGTAGCTTTTGTATATCTGTGAAGATATGTCCTGTAAACTTCTGTTTCTTTTGACTTTTCTTTCTTTATAATTCCGTATGTTTCTTATTTTTCATTTTCTTTTTTGACTCAATTAAAGCAATTGTTCTTATACCCTCTCCTAATATTTTACAGAAAATCCCATTTAAGAACACATTATAAACAGATCTTTTTGTTCTTATATCTATCACAAAAAGGTGTTCTTTTGCATATCTACTGAGGAGCTTGATTTATTGATAGTGGGTAAAAGACCGCACTAAGATACTCACGGGTGGCTGCTTTGAACTAGATACACACTTTGTGAAATGGATTTACTCTCTCCTCATACAAATTCTACTCATTTTATATTCCATGCTGCCTATATTGCTATCATTGCTGCTATAGAAACCCATTTTATCTTGAAATTATTAAACTGATCTCACTACTCTCCATTTTCTTCCCATTTAATGGGAAGATAAGAAAGAAATGAATAACAGATTAGCAGACATTTTAGCCCATTAAAGGCACAATGTTTTCTTCCATTAATCCTTTATGTTACAAGAGTATAAAAACTTAGACAGTACTAATTGTTCATGTAGTTTTCATAATTGTTTACAAAAAAAACAATTTCTTTTTGAGGGCATTTCTAATGGGGCATTTCAGACCACTGTGTTTTTCATCTGAATAAACCATCCTGAATCTATTTTAAAACTCGTCTGAGACTAGGAAAAGTCTAAATTACCTGGTTTAATCTTTGCAGGAAAGTATCCTGTAGCAACTGCCACATTTATTTTTGCAAGTTTAGGCAATTGCCAGTCAGTTCAGCAGTTGTCCTTTTTTAGACAGCACAAAAATGCAGTCAAAAACTGACTCACCTGTTCAAATGTGGATTCTTTTTCTAAGTTAAAAATAAGGAAAAAGAAAAGTCTGGCATGGTATGAATCCTCTCTTCTCCTAAAAATGCTAGAAAGCTGGGATAATAGCTGGATGGGTTGGGCAAAGCAGGAGAACACAAGATTGTCCCTAGATTGAAGGTATAATGTAGCCCAGGCTTTCAAGAGCAGCCAGTTCTGTCGAGTCTTTCTGACTTTTCTTGTCAGAAAGAATGAAGAGAATCAAATGTATGACACCACTAAATCACAGGGCAGAGGCTTATTTCACTTGAAAAATATGAAGGCTTTATCTCCTAGTACCTGGAAGAGCCAGGCATGGAATTTAGGACTTTCTGCCTGGAACACCTGTGTGCTACATACCTCTTTTTTCCCATATAGGTTCCAAAGATCCTTGAACTAGGAAACCATTATTTGGTGTGAAAATATAGAACTAAACTAAATTGAATAGCAAGAATGTTAATTTAATGATCTTGTGCTGTTGCTAGCATTTCTTTCTTTCATTGAAAAAAGGGGGAAGAATTCATTGTTGATCACTATGATTTTCTTTCTTTTATAAGAGAGACAGACAGACAGACGGGTATTCAAAGCATATAAAATTTTGAGGAGTATTTTTATAAACCTTCTCAAACATTCAATACATGCATGTAAAAAAGAGGAGGAAGATGGGAGACCCGCTATGTCTCTATCTGGAAGATATAAATACTGGTCAGATGCTCGACAATGCCGCTTTGATAGTAGCAATAAAGATGTTCAAAGGGAATCAACTGTAGCAATAGCACTTAGAGTTATATAGCACTTCACAGTGCTTTACAGCTGAGTGGTTTACAGAGAGCATATTGCCCCCAACAATCTGGATTCTCATTTTACCGACCTCAGAAGGACAGAAGGTTGAATCAACCTTGAGTCAGCCAGAATTGAACTCCTGGCAGTGGGCAGAGTTAGCCTGCAATGTGCATTCTAATCACTGCTCCATCATCCCTCTGGTGTGTCATACAATCCTATGTATCCACATAGGATTCCTGTCCCCAATTATAAAGAGAATTTCTCCCTTTTTTTACAGTAATTCTGACTTCAACATGAAGACATATGGCCAATGACTTTTGTGGTCCTGCCTAAAAAAGTCTGCAGTTGTTCCTTGAACTTAAAGAGCTCATGTTTCCTATTATTCAGCTACAACTTTTCCTCTTTCCTGTTTTCATTTCTTGAAATTAGTAGTTGTTTTTAATATGACATTAGCCAAGGCTCTTCCTGATGTCTGTTTAAAAAAATCATTTTTTCTTGTTGATACCCATTTCTATAGATTACCTCCAACCTTTGTGTGTTTTTCAACTCTGTGATTGCCAGTAGCTATCAAGGGAATGATGGATACATAATCCTCCTAATCTGCTTGTGAGAAGATTGGATGAGTATGCAAATATATGACCACATGAGATTTGGGTTGTGCAGTTTAAGCAACACTTTGACAGCTTGAGCAACACAATCCTTCAAAGGCAATTTGCGAAGCAAAGTGGCACTATTATTTAGGGACTTCTGTGCGTGCATAACACACAGGCAGAAGTCCCACCAAAATAAAATAAAAAAGCATCCTTGTAGTGAATAAGAAAGCAGACACAGACATAGCTAGGCAACCACTGCCACCCCATTTCACTAGATTTGTTCAACTCAGTTATCACAGGATTAACAGCAAGGGCTTGGAACATATAATCCAGGAACAGGAGAACAAGTTCAGTCTTGCTTAGGTAGCCCTTTGTGGTAAGGCAAAAGGAGGAAGATTTTTAGAAGATGGCCCAGAGATGCAAAAGAAAACCGATTACAGAGAGGGACCAAAGAGAAAGAAGGCCTGGATGACTGAGAGATGGCTGAAAAAAGTAGGCAAGATGGAGCCTGGAAGCAGCCATGTGATTTTGATGAGTTAGTTTTTCAGAGAACTAAGTGGTGCTCCAGGGAGAAGGAACTCTAGTAAGAGCAAAACTAATCGTCTCTGGGGCTGAAAGTGAGGAAGGCTGCTGAATCAGAGTCAAGAAGATCACTAGGCACTAGGCTACACATCAGAAGATGGTGAGTTCTAGTCCTGCATTAGAAATGAAATCCAGCCAGGTGATTTTGGGCCGGTCACTCTTTCTTGGCCCAATCCACCTCACAGGGTTATTATGGGGGAGGGAGCAAATAGGAGGAGGAAGGAATGTTTGCCGCCTAAAATAATAAAGGTGGAATAAAAAAAGAGACCTGATAGAGCAGAAAGGAGGCAAACATTCTAAATAAAACCAGGAGACTTGCTATTTTGCTTTTCCCCTAACATCTCCCTTTCTTTTTAACTTTTTTCTTTGCTTGTTTGTATTTTATACTTTTCTAAAAAATGTAATACAGTTTTGGAAAAAAATCTTTATTAATTGGAAATGTGACAGTTTAGCTTTGGAGACATTTGTCTATAAAAAAAAGATTACAAAGATAAACAGATCGGTCATTCAGCATAACATTTCCCAGAGTGATGAGTTTGAATTTGTCTAATATTTCTCTGGAGTGTTTAGCATTAGGGTTAAATAAATTGGAGTTAATTGTTATCATAGAAGTGTTTCAGATCTCAAAGATTTGAAATGTGCATCAGTACTTCTGAAGTAATTCAGTTGAGAAATTTTGAAAAGAAAAAGTATGAGCAGTAACGTGCTGATAGCCTAGTTAACCCATAATTCAAATGAAGCATTACAAGCTATTATCCAGAGAGACAAAACCACCATACATTCAGGCATAGAAATGGGTTCCATGCCAATTGTTAGTTGAAACTCTAACTGTAATAATTCAAAATAAAAAACATGGTCTTTAAAGAAACTCAGCTGCTCGTTAGTATCTTATTCAGAATAGGGAAGCCGAAATTGCCCAGGAGAACACATTAGTATCTCAAATGTGGGCACTTTAAGCTCTGTGAACTTCAACTCTCAGAATTCCCCAGCCAGCATGCAAAAAACTGGATTAGTGATTGCAGCTGGAGGCTTCTAAGAATTAACCTTGGGAACCTTGTCTGGTTTTAGAAGTTAAACAGGACCAGGTGAATAGGTGAGTACTGGGATGGAAAATTACCACAGAATTCAAAAGTGGGAAGCTAGACTGCGAAGTTTAAAAAAAAACAGCCTGGTAAAATCAAGGGCAAACTACTTCCCTACTTCCCCTTCAAAAAAAAAAAACTACAACTGATTTCTAAACACTCTGTATTTTTAATGAATCTTTTGGTCATTGCAAATTTGCCTAAGAAGGCTCTCTTCCATACTAAAAATATTGAATTGACGAACTCAAAATGGAGAGCTAGTTTGGTGTAATGGTGAAGGCCGCAGACTAGAAACTGGGAGACTGTGAACTCCAGTCCCATCTTAGGCACAAAGCCAGCTGGGTGACTTTGGGCCAGTCATTCATTCTCAGCTCTTAGAAGGAAGCAATGTCAAAACATATCTAAATCTTGTCAAGAAAACTGCAGGGACTTGTCCAGGCAGTCTCCAGAAATTTGATATTGATTCAAAAGTTATCCCTCCAAATCCAACTTCTAATAGGTTTTTGAGCTCCTGATACCATTCTAAGGCTCTTTAATTTAATCTTTAATTTGTCACATCACATATATGTTATAATATGAAGAGCAACTGTATTGTGGGAAGTCAGCCCCCCCCCCCAGAGAAAGAAATGTTTTTGGAAATATTTAAAAGGCAGAATATATTCCCCTAAAGGATTTTAAAGGTAGAAACCAACCCCACCCCCAAGTCTCTCTGTCCCAAACAGAAACCAAGTCTGTAGAAATACAAGTGATAATCTTGTCAGAAAGACTGGGATTAGGAAGAAAGATCCCCAGAATCAACACCAAAAATCTAAGAGTCATCAGCCACAGCCCCAGGGAAGCAGGATATGACCTTTGGGACATAATAGGATTAACCCACCACCATCAGAATACCAGATAGGCACACTCAGACTCATGCCATAGGAACAACTCCAAACAAAAGGCTCCAGAGAGTATAAAAACCCACTCCCTACATGTGCTCACTTTCTTTTCTTCCAGAGTCATCTTTCTGTCTGGCTCTCCTCTTCAATAAACTGCAACCTTCTTTCTAAAGCAGTCGCCATGTTGTTTATTCCCGGCTTGGACTGAACCATGATGAAGACTTTTCGTTCAACAGTATGTTGCTAATTGTCACTTTGTTTCAAATACTGCTCTGCCTGGTAGAAAGAAAGAAGAAAGGATACTAAGGATATATATAGAACAGGGGTTCCCAACTGAGGGTGCGAGATGATATTCCAGGGGGTGCGAAAACTTGGGTTTTCAAAAATATAGTGTATATGCATAATTCGTTGCTGTTATTTCGAACTTTTACAAGGGGAGTGAGAATGTAACAGAACCATTCTAGGGGTGCGGGATATAGAAAAGGTTGGGAGAACAATATAACTGAAGCTATAGCAGGGCCAGGCCTGTCATTCGGCATAGCAATAGAGGTGCTTCAAGCAGTTAATTTGGGACAATCAAGACACAATAGCAACTTCTTAGTTATTTCATTTAGTGTTATGTTACTGTAGTAAGGGAGAGGCTTGCTTTCCATTTTTTCTTCATAATCTGGTTGGCCTTGGGTACTGCTGGCCTTTACTGGAGATAAATGTTTGTTTGTTTTTAAGAAAACATGTTTTGTTAGAATTTTACACTATAATAAAAGCCTAAAAATTAAAAGAAAAAATAAGAAAAAGAAAAAATGAAGTAAAGAAAGAAAAAAGAAAATATAGAATTTTTACTACCCTCTTTCTTTCTTTCGAATTGCCATCTTACTCTTTCTTCTCCCTATTTAAACCTTTTTAATCTCCCAAATCTATAAATTATCAGCTCGGTCTTTTCTTTCAGCAAAAAGTCCATATAAAGTCCATATAAAAGTTCTGGTCTTTAAAAAAGCATCTTTATTGGGTTTTTTTCCTGACCAAACCGGTCAGCTTTCCTATTTCAGTGAGCTCCATCAATTTTATAATCCAGTCTCTTGCTGTGGTTTGGAGCTGGGAGTTTTCCATTCTGCTTCGACAGATTCATTACTGATTGATTATATGTCATCAAGTTGTTTTCAGCTCCTCATGGCCACATAGGTAGATTTTCTCTAGGGCGATCTATCTCTAACCTGTTCTTTCAGGACTCCCAATATTGCACTCATCACCACTGTAATTGTGTCCATTTACTTTGTTGCTGGTCATCTTTTTCTCTTCCTAGCATTTGTGCCTTCTCCACAAAGCTAAGTTTATGCAAAAAGGGCCCAAAGTAGGATAATTGGAGCCTGGTTATTTGGGTCTTGAGGGACAACTCTGGGTTGATTTGTTCAATGATTCGTTGGCTTGTTTTTTGCGCAGTCTATTGTATTCTTAAGACTCTTTCCAGCACTAAAGAGTAAAGGTGTGACTACTCTTCCTATCTTGCTTCTTCAAAGTCTCACTTTTGCTTCCCTAAAGGGTCAACGCATGGCTTACACAATTCTGATCCATGTACAGTAGGTACAGTATAAACTCATCACGGTATATAAATATCTTTCCCAAGGCCTTCAAGACTGCTGTAACAAGTGCTAGTCTGCGGGATATTTTTTGACTGCTTTACCCTTTACTGTTGATGGTTGATCTCAAAAGGCAGAAACTATCCACCCTTTAATATCTTCATTGTCAATTTTAAGGCTAGTATCTATTGTCATTAATTTGGTCTTTACGTTTAATCTTAGTCACATTTTTTCCCCTTTTGTAATCTTTGAATTTTATTACTAGAATTTACAGATCTTTTTCATCTTTAGCTCTCAGAGTAGTATATTTATCATAGCATAGGTAATTGATATTTTTTCCTCCAATTTTAAAACCACACCGATCTTACACAGCCTTATCAAATTCCCTTGCAAACCTGCAGGCAGTTTGTTTCATCATATTTGGTTTGTATTGTGGCTTCCTGACACATATATAAGTTTCTCATAAGAACAATGAGATGTTCTGGGATTCCCATCTTTCTGTGCATTTTCTCTCAAACCAGCTTGAACATCTGGCATTTTGTTTTTCATAGAAGGGTCTGATCTGCACTGGAGGATCATAAGCATTATTTTGCTAGCATGTGAGCTCCTGAACTTCTGAAGCATTTGAATTTTTGAAAGTATTCCTTAGCGTAAATTGTCTCAGCCTTTTCCAAAGACCATTGCCAGGATCATATTTGCAATGTGACTTTGTGAGATATACATAGCAGTGACTTTACTGAGCTGGAAGAATTCCTAGACCTATCTGTGGCCAGGAACTGAAACTGCAGTTTCCTGAAATTCTCATCTTGGCTACATCTTTATCTGAATATTTTATACATACTATTTTTATTCATATACTCTGTTTGAGGAAGTCAAGTTGGTTTTAGCAGCCATTCTAATTTTCCATCTAATGCTCCAGTGGTAGATTGTTTCCTCTGCCTGGAACAATTCATTGCTAGTACAACAGACTCTCTTGCTAAGCATGGAGACAAAACGTTTGTAAAGGTGGCTTTCTACAAAATGGAAGGAGCCCTTCCAAGTACAGAAGGTGGGGATTGGGGAATTTGCCTGGAGGAAGATTCCCACTGAAACAAAGTAGGAGGCTAGTTTTACCAATTCACATTTCTTCCATTTTTTGCAGACCTAAGTTCTACTTTCTTTGGTATTCAAGATGATTCATGTACAGGCATCTATAGGTTGGAAGGGATATTAGTAAATGTTTTTCTGTTATAAATTGGAATACCCATGGATCAGAAGCCTTTCTAAATATGGAAGGTGTGGAGGAATGTAGTCTGGATTCCCAGGAGGGAGGGGCTGCATTCAAGAGGAACAGGAGACAGCAAAGTTTAGATAGTTTGGTTGGGAGAAAGAAAGTCAAAATAGCTCCTCCCTAGCAGTTTTCAGAGTATATTGCTTAGAAGAAATTCGGTATGCCTTTTTTGGTTTTTAGAACCTGACAGAAGGACTGTTTTGGATACAGTCCATAAAAAGTCTTCTATAGGGAAGTGCCTGTGATATATGTGCAAATATATGCACCCCAGAAGGCACATTGCAAAGGATTCTGGGATGAGCCTGCATCAAAGAGACATCTTTGCCATTTCATTAAAAAAAATCAACAACTACATCCTTAATTCCTAATTAGTCTATTATTCCCACAACTGCACTTGAACTTTCCACAATTCTTTATAGAAAAGGAGTGGGAAACACCTATGGCTTATTTTATTTCTATAACAAGAATGTTTCTGAGTTTTCATTATATATATGCAGGTCTTGGCGTATTCGGGTCTTTTCCCGTGTAAGATTGAGAGTATCTTGGAGATGTTTCGACGAGATCCAAGATACTCTCAATCTTACATGGGAAAAGACCCGAACCTATCCAAACTAAACAAAAACTCC
Source organism: Protobothrops mucrosquamatus (assembly GCF_001527695.2). Classification (NCBI taxonomy): domain Eukaryota; kingdom Metazoa; phylum Chordata; class Lepidosauria; order Squamata; family Viperidae; genus Protobothrops; species Protobothrops mucrosquamatus. The sequence goes on along the minus strand of NW_015387245.1, from coordinate 321,062 downwards.
AGTGACTTTCATGGGTGCCTTGAGAAATAACAACCTTTTAATGCATTTCAATAGTCCGCAAATCAAATCAGGCGAGTGTTAAACATCAACTTGAGTATTTGTAAGCTCATTAATTCCTACTGACATTCAGCAAGTTGACTATGATGTGTATTTATAACTGTTTATAATCAAAATGACCTATTTTTTCATTTCTTTTTACAATGAATCAAATAATCTTTGAAATAACTATCCACATTAAATTGTACTGTCAATATATAACAATATTTTTTCAGAAAAAAATATATAAAACCTCTCCAACAGATCCTTTTAAAATTAAATTTACCTAGGTATCTTCAAGAACCACTTTTTTTGAGTGAATGCTGAATACCTGATTTATTTATTTATTTATTTATTTTATTAAATTTATATCCCGCCCTTCTCCTTGCGGACTCAGGGCGGCTAACAATCAAGTAAAAAATACACAGATAACATTACAAGTTTAAAAATTAATTAAAAAGGAAATATTTAACTGTGATCTAATTAAAATATAATTAAAACCCCCTCTAAAAATTTCCCCTAGGCCAGTCCTGNGATGATGGTCAACACCTTGAAGCGCACCCGGAAGGCCACAGGCAGCCAATGCAGCTCGCGCAACAGCGGTGTTATATGGGAGCGACGAGTCCCTCCCAACACCGCCCGCGCGGCCGCATTTTGGACTAGCTGGAGCCTCCGGGTGCTCCTCAAGGGGAGCCCCATGTAGAGAGCATTGCAGTAGTCCAGGCGGGAGGTGGATGATATCCACTATGAAAGGATCAGTATAGGTCCCAAATGAGAGTTGTTTTCTGAGGCCCAAATGTGAGTCTTCACCACAGCGGACATGGTAGTATGAGAATATTAATGTATTGTTGTGTTGTTTGGTAAGATAATATTCATTGAACTATATTTTAACATCCTACCCTGGAATTACAATCAAACTTATTTTTATTGGAATAGCATATAAACTTTAGTAAAGAAATAACCCAAGGAAGATGGCAGATATATTTAACTTCCAGCATTTCTAGACAGGTTTGAGAGAGACCTGTCATTTCTATTGAATGCAGAACACTGAGCCAGATGAGGAACAGTTGATTTGCTATATGTTCTTCAAATTTTTTGAGGAAGCAATCTGACGTGCAATCTCAGTAAAAACTAGGAAAAATACCAGGCTGCATAATATGACTTACAGCCATTTAAAAGCATATTTTATTGCTAAATGCCACTATACATTTAAGCAGAATGCTTTTTTATTTAACGATAGAATAGAATACTCATTTCATAGTCAAAACCTTACCCACACACCCCCTTCAATGGAAAGTAAGGTCCATTCAAATAAAAAAAAATTGGCCACATAAACCACATCTTTCAATTTATAATGCTCCAGGTGGCACCCACATTTTAATTCATTCCATTGTTGACACTCTACATAACCAAAGCTCAATTGAATAAACACTATAAAATTCAATTAAATACAAAATTAAAAAGCAGCTACTAACAAACAAGAAGTAGAGTACTATTGGTAGTAGTAGAGATTAAATACCAGAAGCAGCAAGTGCTGTCTCCCAAACTATCCCAAAACAAATCCCCATAAGTCAGGAGTATCAATAGGCAGCAATTAGGCTAAGATTTTGTCTCATTGCATATGGTTGTTGTTGTAAGAAAGCTGCAATTTTAATCCCAATTTTTGCCTTGAGGCTTTAGTTCAGAACAAGAATTCTCAGTTCTACCCAATAAAGTGGATATTTCATAATGTCATGTAGGATTTGGGCTCCCACTGTTCTTTCTCCTCTCTTCAATGTCAGGCCTCAACTCCAACCTTCTAAAGCAGACATGTCAAACTCGCGACGTCACATGACGTCGCGCAACGTATCGGAGCTTTTTTGCCATTGCCGGCAATGGTGTGGGCGTGGCTCCGGTATGATGAAACCGGCACACGGGCCGACAATTTGACACCCCTGTTCTAAACTAAGCTCCAATTCTCAAAATTCTGTACCACTGAAGCATAGCTTGATTTCGTAAGAATATCTGGGCACATGAAAATTGCTGTCCAAGTTACATGTAAATATATAAAGTAGAATGTGTGTTAAGGAAAACGAGCCATCTTATGCATTTCACAATTACAATATTATTGTTATTAAAGCCTAGGACCAGGCAGAGAGAATGTTCCTGAATTTTTCTATAATTCTCATTCAATTTGATGAACAAGAATTTGCCTCAGACATACTTTCAAAGGAGAGGAAAATCTCTCACATGTGGGGTGCTTAACTTTATTTAATTATGAGGTATCTGACGAGTGGAACATGAATATCCTACCTTTCACTGTGCAGACATTTATCCAGCTACCTGAACTCTACCATGCTCATGGGAAGACAGCATGAGGAAACATAACCCATGAAGGGCTTTTTTTCAGCACTGCTGCTACTAGGTTCAGAATTGATAGAAAGTGGTAGGGCTGCAATTCCACACAACACTGAGAAAAGTGGATTTTTTGGGCCCTCATTCCTCTTCCAAGATCAGTTCAAGTTGGCACTCATAGGAGAAATCAATATTTCCCTTTTAACAATTCCAATAAGGCCCCATGGGCATGGGGTCATAATCAATATGTGAATAATACAAAGATTTATATCTCAACCCTGGGATGTCCAGGTGAGCTTGATGCTTGTTTTCATGTCTGACAGCTTGATCAATGGATAAGTAAACAGTTCCTGTTAAAGGAGAGATCTGCTGTTGAGAAACAGTTGAAAAACTTTTCATTCCTGTGGAGCAACTTAAGAGGAATTGTTCACTCAAACTTGCTACAGGATTTTGAAAGGGCATTTTTTTTGCCAGCTCTATTAAGAAGTGAATCTACAGTAGCTGGCAGATAGAATGAGATTTCCTCACTCCCCTAAACAGCTCTTTTGAAATATTTGCAAAATTCTTCATATGGAGCCTGTATAGAAAATGGACTGATAGTCAAAATTGAATGAAAACACCTTCTGGGCATGATGCTAGCTACTATTAGTTCCAAGGACCTTCCTGCATGCTCACTCTCATGGACAATGGAGGTTAACTAGGATGATTACCTCCAGAAAATTTCTGCTCTTATGCATTAGACCAACTCAGAGTAGAGTGGTGGCTAGAGCTGGAGCCCTTGCCTCACAATCAGGAGGCTATGAGTTTGATCCTAGGTAGCAGCAGATATTTCTCTCTTTGGGCAAAGAAAAAATATCTGCTGTGAACTCCATGTAGGTGTCAGGAAGGGCATCCAGTCAGTAAACACTCAGCTCCAATCAGTTGCCCCAACTCCACCCTGATGCAAGGGGTTATAGGGTCTTTAGAAGAAAAAAAATGTGTTAGACCTACTCATAAAAGCTTTAAATGAAACACATTAAATTCTGCCAAGGCAAATGCTAATAAAGCACACCAGGTTTTGTTATTTAATCTTGCCTCTTGATTTCTAAGTATGTCTGGGTGCCTGCGAATGGAATAGGATATGAGAGAAGCAATAAATCCCTGATTGATTAAATAGTAATAAGCATAATCACATTTTAAGCTAACAGGTATTGTAATGTATGTTCCTCTGTTTGTGATAAGATTCCAGGTTTTAATGGCTACTTCACAATCTTATAGTCCCAGTGCAAATACTTCACTTTGTGGTTAAAACAGCGAGTTATTCTGCTGAAGAAATGAGTTGTACACCATATACCACTTAGCCTTTGATAGCCATGTTAAAGTCAATCAAACTGTAGTGGAATGAATCTATGATGAACTAAAACTAAATTAAATGCCTTTAGGTAGAAGTATTATTAATATCCACAGTATTTGTGGGGGGGTTTTGTAAATGATTCTGTCGTGCAATTGGCTCACTGGCTGTTCACTTGAAGTCTCTAAGATCATCCAGAGATGCATCAGTTTCTTTTCAATCTCAAGAGAGTTAACTCTGCATTTGATTGGAATTGTACAACAGCTGGCTGGGGAGTTCTGGGAGTTGACGTTTACACATCTGAAAAGTTGTCTCATTAGTGGTGTGTTGCTAAATGTTTAAGAAATGTCTCCACTGGCTTCGTTGCCACTACTGCTTGCTAGCCATGGAACAACGGGTTCCAGAGGTTCATCTCTGCTATAAACTAGCTCACAAAATTAGGAAAATTTAGCTACCTCCAGGACACCACTATTTTAGATTCGCTCTTTGGCAAAGAGGGTTAAAGTAGAAATGCCATGCTACTAACAAAATTAAGCAACTATCTTGCTGCAGACGAAGTGCATCAGCCCCAGAGATGTACTTTTTCTCACTGACAGCTATCAGTGGTTGTGTTTCTACATACGACAGAAAGTACTGTAGAAGAATGCTAGGGATGGGGATGAATTGCATCACTGACTTTGGAACTTGCTGCAGATGAAGTGCATCAGCCCCAGAGATGTACTTTTTCTCACTGACAGCTATCAGTGGTTGTGTTTCTACATACGACAGAAAGTACTGTAGAAGAATGCTAGGGATGGGGATGAATTGCATCACTGACTTTGGAAATACTGAATATGAAACCAAATTTGATCCTCCAAATGCTTACTTATATCCATATAAGTCACATAAGCTAGGAGATGTGGTGACACAGTGGTTAGAAGGCAATATTGCAGGCTAACTCTCTGCTCACTGCCAGGAGTTTGATTCTGACCAGCTCAAGGTTGATTCAGCCTTCCATCCTTCTAAGGTCAGTAAAATGAGGACCCAGATTGTTGGAGGCGACAGGCTGACTCTTAGAAAGGGCTGTAAAGCACTATGAATTGGTATTTAAGTCAAAGTGCTAGTGCTATTGTTAATGTCCCATCATATTGTTTTCAGTGGAAGGTAGGTTAAAATGAAAAGATGTATCATAAACTCTGCTCCATAATGAAGATGATTTAACAGGGATTGAGATGATTCAGCAATTCTACTCCTTTACTATTATAAAGTCAAACCAGAGTGGAGATCAACCTCAGTATTTCCTTACTGGGCAGTTGGGGAGAATGATGGTAAGTTATGATTAGCTCATCTTGAGTTCTTACAACTGTTGTATTGGGGAAATTTTGAGGCTGGTTCTGAGAGTTTGGAGAGTGTTTGAGGAAGGACTCTGGTGACTCTGAGATAAAGAGTGGAAGAGAAGGTAGCAAGGAGAGACTAGTCTAGCTCTAGGAAGCTGCACCTGACCCCCCTCGTGCTGGTCTATGACAATAATAAAAGTTTAATTGAGCCTAGGAAGAAAAGGATGTACACAAATACATTGCATGTCTTAGTATGTTTTGTATATTTTATTACATTTACCTGAAGAAATATCATTGATTATAAATGTTACTATAAAATTGTTAACTGCATTTATATAGAAATTACATTACAGGGCAAAATGAAGTTCATTGCTCCCATAGCTTTAACACAGTGTTTCTCAACCTTGACAATTTTAAGGCATGTGGACTTCAACTCCCAGAATTCCACAGCCAGCAATGCTGGCTGTGGAATTCTGGGAGTTGAAGTCCACATGCCTTAAAATTGTCAAGGTTGAGAAATACTGCTTTAACATGTTTCATGCCGATGTCCCTGAATATATTAAATTGAAAAATCAATAAAACATATTTATTAATAAAGCTATTTAAAGCTACAAATTATTATAATGGTGCTGATCAAGCAGATTATTATAGCTTCTTATAAACACAGGTCAGGTTAAAAGTATTGTCAAAAAGACAACAAAGTATTATTTAACAGCCCTATGAAGAGCATAAAGATGCAAACCTTTGGTGTCCCCAAAGGACTGTAAGAAAGTCTTCACTGATTCGCTTTCTTTGTTAATCTGATGTGCAGAGCAAAATAATTTAAGCCTAGAAATAAGCTACACATTACATATGGATTGATAGATAGTGGTGTGTATTTAATAACTTTTAATATTTTTAGATAAACCTGTCCTTAGCACTTCGATAGGAACAAATGAGATAGATTTGCTTACTTTTTCCTGATCTATAGAAATCTCAAAGTACATTCAATATTTTAAGCAAACGGTCTCTTTAGTTGATCCCATTAATCAAGGAAGAGTTTCATTATCCTCTCTCAAAGCTGATCAATTTATCTTAAGAGTAATGTATTTCAGGATTTACATTTTCCGAAAAACTTCAATAATTTAGGTTGATCAATATCTTATAGTCGTAAAATAGGCAATATATTTCAGAATTTATAATTTTTGAAAATCTTCAGCACTTCACTATTGAGTATACATCAGCAAAGGTCTGTGTTTCTCAGCAAAAATCAGAAAATTCAATTAGTAGGCAGTTGCAATCCGTCTAGATATTACTTGATCCCCTCTCCCACAAAAATAAATATATATTTCTATTGTATTGAAACCAATTCATAGTATCAAAACTTTTATTAGCTTTAATGTGATTACACAGAGAAAAAAAATCCTGTTGACAATAATGTAAGGGAAGGCAATGAACCTATTGTGACTTGGCCCACTTAATCAAAAAATTCATTTTCTGATATTTCTCCACTAATGTCAGACAGATGCTGTTGTATTAAAGATCATATCAGAGCAAACTCAACCTTGTTGTGATCTCTAAAATATGAGCTCTAAATTATCCTCACAGTATCACGATCTTGGTTAATGGAGCGTTTGTTCATATGTCCTAAAAAGTAGTCCTTGCTGTTTTATAAAGTGCTCTCCCAGTAAGTTACTAATGGGTGCTGCATGTAAGGGGAATCTCCAACTTGCAGATACTTATCTCCTATGTGAACATGACCATTTTGGCAGAAGATATCACTGTGGGAGAATGGGTTTTTCTCTTAGCATCCAACAACAAACTTAGAACGACATAAATTTACCATTCAAGCTTTGGATGCAAATGTTGAAGACCCTCTGAAATTTGCTAACTAAAGATTAATTAATCCAATATTCTGCATTTAATTCAGGGGTCCCCAACCCCTGGTCCATGAATTGGCACCTGTCCGTGGCATACCAGAAACTGAGCCGCACAAACAAGCAAAGCCCCATCCATGGGATGCAGGCTGCATGTGATACCACACCACCTCCAGTCCATGGAAAAACCCTCTCACCGTGGAACTGGTCCCTGGTGCCCAAAAGGTTGGGGGTCGCTAATTTAATTGATTACATTTTAATCAAATCTATTTTTTGTCTAGTCTTTGCCCTGCCCACCTACTTGTATGTAAAATAAACCTCATAATCAGCTAAATTCCTTTTACTTTTTGAAGCAAGAAACTGTTATAGGCAGTCCTTGCAGGAAGTTTACATATGTCATATTTTGAGTAATTGCCTGAGGGTCACATTATGGGGAACAATGCAAGGCAGGATATCTAGCACCAAACAACTCTGAGGCCATAGGAAGGCCACTTTCATTGGCCTGTCCCTCACTGAAGCTTCCTACTCTTACTTTGAACCCTCCTCCAAATGTTCTTGTCCCTCCAGATTTACACCTCTGAACAAAAGGAATGAATGAACCAAAGGACAAATATCTTATATAGATGAATAATGATTTTAATTGATGGTTGCTACAATTAAAAGGGTAATACTTCTTGCAGGTGGTTAAGAGTTCTAAACTGAGATGCAAAACAAACATTTTTCACACACACCCCAAATTGTGTAAGCATGTAGTTAGAGATCTATGCTTTAGGCAGCCAGATATGCAGACTTTTCCTTCTCTCAAGTCAAGGAGGAATGATAGCATAGCAACTCAGCCCATCCAAAGTAATTGCTGAGCCTGCTGAGAGAACAGACACGTTCAAGTATGATTATAAAGCTTTGAACCAGTTGGCTCATTAGCTGAGAGCTCAGTGGACCCGCAATAGTTTTAGTGAGATTGACGAGGCTTTTTCTGCCTTCCTATCTAATAGTTAGCTATAATTGTCATTCCAAAATTGCCATCAGGGTGAAATCTGATCTTAGTCTTCCACATCTGTTTGTTTAAATCTTAAAATGGATATTGAATAGCAAATTCCTTGAGCGAGAAATCCCTCCCCCCACACACACACACTTCAAACAGAAACTTGACAGTGTTTCAGCAGATAAGAAAAGTATGACTGATGGCGGCTTTCAGATTGCCGCATAGGGTTTTTAAGTTTGTACATTTTTTCTATTAGAATATATTCCAACTATTGCAGATGCATTGAATTTCCAATACAATCTAGCCCAGAGGTCTTCAAACCTGGCCCTTTTATGACTTGTGAATGTCAACTCCCAGAATTCCTCAGCCAGGCACACCTGGCTAAGGAATTCTGGGAGTTGAAGTCCACAAGTTATAAACGGGCCAAGTTTGAAGACTCCTGACCTAGCCTCTTCAAAACCTTTATGTTGCATGATATGAGTGCCTTAAAAAGGTAAAGGTTTCCCCTGACCAGTCATGTCCAACTCTAGGTCTGTGTGTGTGTGTGTGTGTGTGTGTGTGCGCGCGCGCACTCATCTCCATTTCTTAGCTGAGGGAGCCAGCGATTTTCCAAAGATTCTTCTGTGGTCATGTGGCTGGCATGATTATACACTGAGGCACATGGAAAGCTGTTATATATTTGCATTTGCATGCTTTCGAACTGCTAGATTGACAGGAGCTGGGACAGGAACGGGAGCTCACCCCATCATACTTGGGTTTTGATAGTTGGGTTTTGAACTGCCGATCTTCCAGTCGACAAGCCCAGCATCTTAACTGCTAAGAGTAAATTTAATTGAACAAAGGATTTCTTTTGCGCAAAGATGTAGAAATCAGTGTTGATTTCAGCAATAAGAACTGATATTTAATGGAATGGGATGCTATTTGAACTAATTCAGCATATTCAGGTTGAGTTGCAAGTGTACATAATTTCACTGCTGGATCCAATTCCCTCTCTCTTCAAACAACTTGATCGTTAAGCTCACTTTGCAAAGATTACTTGCTCTCTAGCTCATTAGTTTGGAATGTTATCCTTAATTAATTCAATTTTAAATGAATTTCAGGCAATGTCATTGCTTCCCTATATAGCCCTCCCACTTTCTGAGTACTTTGGGTTTTTAACATTCAATTGGGGAGCTGGCACCATGGACTGGCAAAATATCATCATTGCTTTTCATAAATACTATACATTTCATAAGAAATGTTCTCCTTATAATGTTTTCTGATGGAATGTGATAGGGATCACAGATCAGAGGTGTTTTGACAGCAGTATCATGTTCAACAAAAAATCCACCAAAGTTTAATATATACCTTTATACAAAATTGCTCCAGGGGCTAAGAAGGAAGATTCAGAAGCTACATCTTTAACCCCAGGCAAAGGCTTCTGGCTTCTTCTGACATTCATAGGTCATAATATTCTTAATTGGCTTTATAGCTCTATGGATGTTACATTTATATTTCATCTAAAGTTCACAAATGGTTAAAGAAATATGTATATCTAATTTTAAATGTTGATGAAAAATGCCTTTATTCAATGATATCAACTTGGAGCTGTACAACTCAAAATGAGGAATGAGGAATCTGTGGCCACCTCTCCAGTTTTTGCTGAACAACTCCCAGGAATCCAATGACTGATAGTGACAAATCACTCAAATTGTAGATCAATAACATCTGGAAGGCCACCAGTTCATCTCTTGATTTTTAAAATCTGGAGGAAAAGGCTATGAGGTGCAGGCCTTATTTTGAGGGATTCTTGGTGCTCTCTGAGCTTGGTTGTTTTCTTGAAGATGTTTCATTACTCAAACTAGGTAACACCATCAGTGCTATTAAGGAGTGGGATTTGCTCTCAGTTTGTACTCAAGGGGTTGCCTTGTCAGTGTTGGTGAGAATGGTTTCATTTTGTTTTCATGTGACAAACACTCTAATCCACAAACAGCTTGCTTTAACCATGACATAAATAGGGTTTTTGCGGCTCAATGATACCATTGGAAAGTTCTGATCTCTTCACCAATATTCATATAATAATATTGCCTTTTATCCTTTGAGAAATTAGCCTCTGATTTGTAATACTTTAATTAAGCTTCATTTGATTTACTTTTTGCTTGCTTAAGGTTCCTTTTTTATTATTTGCTTTAATTGGTTTAATTTCTTTTATTCAATTTAATTGATCTGCCTAATTTACCTTTACAAACAGAAGTGTAAAGGAAGCAAACACATATCTTAGCAAGAAAGGAAGACTTTAACTCCTTCAGGCCACCGTTAGTGCCATCCATCTGCATCTGACACTGTGTTGCCCACTCACTCACACACAAGTAACTGTGGTTTATTAATACTCCCCAGCAATTCCCTTCACCAAAACTCAGAACTGTCTCAATTAAGTTTAGCCATGAGCAGGCCACGTTTAGTCCACAGAACAATGGCCTAACAGTCCACAAAGCAATGGAAAGTTGCTCAAACAAAATAACTCCATCAGACAAACTTAAATCCACACATAAAAGAGCTCACAAGGCAAGAAAAGTCCAGAGTCTACAAGGCACAAATCAATTCCAAACAGTGCCAATCCAGAGTCAAGCAGGAAACACGATGATCAAAAACACACAGCTAGAAAACAAACATGTTGTACTCAGCAATGCCTTCATCTGTCTGTTGTGATAAATAGCCAGCTTTCCAGTGCAGCCCATCAAGATGGGTGTGGCTTTCTCCTCTCAAGTAATCTAGCTGACCTCCACTGCTCCTGCCTTTTCTCTGTCCTACGTGTTCTCGGATCAGGTGCAGAAAGCAGTTCCTCCTCCTCTTCACTGGCTGTCTGCCAGCTGAAACCTCCTCCAAATCTCTTCTGGATGGCCATTCAGAGCCATCAATCAATTCAGCTCCTGATGTGCCAGGAACAAGCTCATCCTCCACTGAGCTGACATCTGAGGAGGAGTCTGGGGAGTCGTCCAAGGAAGACATCACAGATATGTAATAAGCAGCCGGTAACAAAGATACAAATACATGTAATTTGAACTCAGTGTTTCATACCCTGAAACTTCATTTCCTGTATCAAGAATCTGAGCAAGTACACACTGTCAGTCATCGTATCTAAAATGTAGTATTTCATATTAATCAGAATGGTATTTGTTTGGGGTTTTTTTTGAAACTGCAACAGCTAATGGGAGAATTAGGTATATGAAGTGACAATTTCAAGTCTAAGACTTTTGCCATAGTATTCATCAAGTCAAGATGGAAGTCACAGCGATGCAATCAATTGAAGTCCTGTACCTTTTTGCACATGCACCAATATCAAACATCAAAAGGCAGAACTTTGATCATACCACTGTGGCTGCCATTTTGACTTTATTTGCCCCCATTAGTAGAAGCCACTGGTGCCCATCACCCTCAGACATGACCTTTAAATTTCATATAACACTTCAGAGCAAAACACAGTAAGACTGATAAAGTGTCTCATAGTGATTTCCAGTATATTTACAAACAGTATTATTTTAGTGTGAAGTTTGTAACAAAACCTAACTCTATCTATTTAACTGAGACTGCTGGAATGAAGAAACGCTGAGGAATTGGGGGAGGGGCAGAACACAGAAAGGAATGAATTGTGTGAAGTATCCTATAACATCAGTTCTAAATGAAGAAACCCCCCCCCCCACACACACACACACAGCTGAGAATGTGCTCATAAAAACACTATTCCTTCATTTCATTTCCAGGCTAACCCTGATCCTAGATTTTGGATTTAGCACTTTGTGCAATGTTTCCTGTCTTCATTCAGTGGGCAAAGGATAGGATAAAGTGTATTTGCTCAAGGGAAAAGGAAAAGGCACCCTGCATGTGCTCAGGTGTATAATTACTGTCCTTGCAAAAACAGAATTGTGGGCTCCCATGCTCCTGTTTTTAATAATACTGCTATACATATAATAAAACAGAATGCTTGCTTTAAAAAAACAAAAATGAACATTAATGTATAATACAGTCCTTGCTGCAATTGCCCAGAGTTACTGCGAATTGGGCAGCATAATAAATAAACATTTTTATTGAATATCGTCAAGAGTCAGCCTTGCTGAGAACTCTGGCCCACTTGGCCAAACATTTTTTGAACATCCAGCATTATTAAAGGCCAGATTAGTGTCCATGCTACTGTTGAAAGAAAAATCTTCATCAAGATCTAGTTCAAGTCGGGAATAAACAACATGGAGACTGCTTTAGAAAGAAGGTTGTAGTTTATTGAAGAGGAGAGCCAGACAAAAAGATGGCTCTGGAAAAACTGACCACATGTAGTAGGGAGTGGTGGGTTTTTATACCTTCTTGAGCTTTTGTTTGGAGTCGTTTCTGTGGCATGAACTTTGACCTGAGTCTGAGTGTGCCTTTCTGGTATTCTGATGGTGGTGGGTTAATCCTATTATGTCCCAAAGATCATATCCTGCTTCCCTGGGGCTGTGGCTGATGGGTGTTGGATTTTTTGGTGTGAGGGATTATTGATTCTAGGGATCTTTGTCTTTCTAATCCCAGCTTCCTGGCTCCAATCTTTCTGACAAGATTATCACATCTGCCTTTCTGCAGACCTGGTTTCTGTTTGGGCAGAGAGACTTGGGCGGGGGAGGGGGTCTGCCTTTAAGATCCTTTGGAGCAATATAATATTCTGCCTTTTAATATTCCCCAAAATATTTCTTTCTCTGGGGAGGGGCGGTGTGCTGACTTCCCACACTACTGTTCTTGGTGAACTAGTTTGTAACTGAGTTCACAAAATAACATAAGGACCTTTTTCTTTTTAAACATAGGCATGCAGCAGTCAAGCCCATTATAGTTCTGAAGTTCTCTGTTGTTGGCAGAGCTCTAATTTAAGTAAATGACATTTGCAAAATGTTCAGAGTTCATCACCAAAGGCCCTCCAAATTTTAGCCCTCGTTTCTCTTTTTTTTAAAAAAAAAAAAAAATGATGCTGTAATTTATGAGCAATTACTTGAGATACTGAGAGGCTAGCTAAACAAATAAATCTGCAGTGTTTCTCCATGAAAGGAACAAATTGTGCTTTAAAATAATACTCGTCTTGCTTTTAGCTCCTGGGGATATTTAGAAGATAAAATAAATCTATCACAGAAACCTGAAGTGCTCCAAGAAGGGCTATTTAAGTAAGTGGAATTTGGGGAACATTAGCTTTGAAGAAATGTTAACAGGGTTCTCTCCAGTTTCTTGTCATAATACTAGAGTAACAAGAAATCTCATCTATTATTGGGTCTTTTTACTTCCTATTGGAGGAGAAGGGAAGGTATTTTCCATCTCATTCCTTGCTTCTAGGATCCATTTGTTGCAACGTTTGACTGGATGACAGTAGCACATTTAAGAGGCTTGTTTTCATTAGAGATAAGCAAGCTTTCATATCAAATACAAAGGGAGGGAGGAGGGAAACACCCCCAAAGAAGTAAATCTTTCTTGTCAGCTGATCTGTAACAGCAAACTACAGTTACAGCAAGAGATAATAAAACAAAAACAAAGCCATATTCCATAGTCTGCAATTGCCAGCAAGCCCTGACATGCAGGATGTCTTCGGCTTTTCTTTTTTTCTTTTTTTTTTACTATGTTGTATTACTTTCCTCAGCTGGAATCTACAAATCCAGCTTGCCTTGTGCAAAGGATTACTCAACTGCACTATCATCAGAAGCATCAGAGATACTTTATAGCTCGAGATGAAATGTAGCTTGCTTGGGGATGGTTGTCTGGAATTCAGGTGTCAGAAAGGAGAGCCATATTACAACAAAACAAGAAAGAAACAAAAGACTTGTGAAGGTAAACGGAGAGGCAGGCATACAGAGACAGCTGCAAGCCTGCAAAAGAGAGCAAAGAAACAAAATGATCTATGGCGGTGCGAGCAGGGAACAACATAGATAGCTATCAGCAGGCAGCTTGGAATAATAAAACACACATCTTTGACGAGATTGGTGCTCCTGTTCTTTAATATATCTCCACTTGCTGTAATGGGTGGGGAGGGAGGCAGCAGATGCTTGTTGTTCTTTTCCTTAAAACCTGAGTCTTTCCATTAGATTCACCTAATTCAATGTTGAAGGTGGTAGCGTTCGTGAACCTGGATTGGCAAGCTACAAGGCAATAGGCACTCAGGCTTAGAGCAAGGCTCTAAGGAAGTGAGCATTGGCAACCCCCAAAGAGGAGCAATACATTAGGGTAGCAACAGCACCTAGACCAGTGGTTCTCAACCTTTTTAATGCCGCGACCCCAACCGGTCGTAAGTCGAGGACTTTCCCTGCCCAGGAGCGCCGCGCATGCGTGGTTCCGCCCCCTGCGCCGGCCAAAGCGTAGCTGGCAAGCGGCAGAGACGGAGCAGGCCGACCACCAGCTGGCCCAGCCCAAGGGAGGTAAGGCACCCGCCGGAAAAGGGGAAAAAATGGTGGACAAAAAAAATGGCGGACAAAAAAAATGGCGGACAGCCTTGCTTGGCGACCCCCGTGAAATGGTCGATTGACCCCAAATGGGGTCCCGACCCACAGGTTGAGAACCACTGACCTAGACTCATATACTACTTCATAGTGCTTTACATCACTCTCTGAGCAGTTTACAAATGTCAGCCTGTTGCCCCCACCCATCTGGGTCCTCATTTTACCGACCTTGGAAGGATGGGAGGCTGAATAAACCTTGAGGCAATGAGGATCGAAGGAATTGAACTCCTGGCAGTGAGCAGTGAGTTAGCCTGCAGTACTGCGTTCTAACCACTGTGCCACCACGGCTCTAACAGAGTCAAGTAACAGAAGGAAGGGTTGAATATGAGAACCAGTTGGATCTAGTGGTTAAAGCACCAGGTTAGAAATTGGGAGTCGGTGAGTTCTAGTCCTGCCTTAGCCATGAAGGCCAGTTGGATGATTTTGGGCCAGCCACTCTCTCTCAGCCCAACTCACCTCAAAAGGTTGTTGTCATTGTGGAGAAAATAAAACGTGTGTTGGATATGTTTGCCACCTCAAGTTATTTGTTAAAATATTAAAGGTAGGATTCTATCTATCTGTCTGTCTGTCTGTCTGTCTGTCTGTCTGTCTGTCTAAATTTATCTCAGTGAGAGGAGCAAGCTTAATTTCGATACACTGATTTGTATATTATGAGCACTGTTCCTTACCTGTAAATAACAGTACAATCCTGAGTGTACTGTTCTCACAATCCTTTTTTTATTCTTATGGAATGCGTTGATCAGTATTTCAGTCTTTCTGCCTGATTCTTCCAACAATGAATTGTCTGGTTTTATTACATGACTTTTATTTCTGATAATCTACAAGGAATTCTAGCCCTGTAGATTTCACATTGGGGTTATTTTATAATGTCACATTTTATAATTAAACCCCTCCTACAGCTGCAGCAACAATCCATTTAATGTTGGCTCATGACTGCCTTTAAAAAAACAAGCACTTTTAGACTGATGCTCTACATGTCAACCTCGTGATGTCATGTGATGTCGCGCGATGTATCAGGACTTTTTCCCCATTGCCGGAAATGGGGTGGGCGCGGTTTCAGCATGATGCATCCAGCCCGCGGGCCGGCAGTTTGACATGCCTGCTCTACATTGATGCTTTATTGTGAGCATGGTGCCTATCAGCTCTAGAAATGTCTCAAACCATTTCTTATATCTTCTTCCCCTCTCACCACACACACACACACACACACACACACACACACACACACACACACCATGGAAATTCAGTAAAATGAACCCCACTGCAGCTGTATATTCTACCAGGAATGAGCAGGGCATCAAAAACTTGAGTGCCTTTTGGGCCAGTGCTACGTTGACACCAATAGAAAGTATGAAGTTCTGCTGTTCTTAAAGTGCAAGAAAATAGAATGAAGACAATGCAGGAGATTCAGTTATATCTACCTGGGATTTCTGGAAAGCCACTTACAGAATAGCATTTCAAGGATCTTATCCTACCCTGACCTGCTTTACTTATAGTGATGGACTTTGTTGTTATCCAAGAGATCTATAAATGGGGGAGGGAACTAAATAAAATTAGCAATGTTTATTATAATCTATGAGGGAATAAGGCCATATATGTTTCACCAGCTTCAAATGCTCATCCCTGTCAGCTATACTTCCTATACACTGGACCACTGGGATGGATAGGAAGATCTGAAATTGTATCCTAAATGCATTCAACCTCCCTACAGTTCCAGGCCTTCCTTGGCCATATGATCACTCAAACAACTTTTGCTATAGAAAGATCAGAGATAAACAGGAAACATAGAGATCGGGATGCACATAGCCCTCTTTCCTCCCCATAAATATAAGTTCAGAGCATTTGAACAGAGCTCATTTTCAGAGGCCTGCTAATCAACGGTTGCAAAATTATTGAAGTATTGAAGTGTGACAAATGTTATACAGGTAGTCCTTGTTTAGTGACTACAGTTGGGATCAGCAACTCTGTCATTAAGCAAAGCAGTTGCTAAGTGAAACCATGACTGTGCTTATGATCTTACCTCAGTTTCCTTTGCTTTACAGGCTTGCAAAAGTTGTAAATGCAAGGATTGGGTGTAATGTTACTTTTTCATCACTGTCGTAACTGTGAATGGTCACCAAATGAGGCTGTTACCAAATGGAGACTACTTGTATGGCATTAGCTTTGATACAATACAATCCACTCAATCAAATTCATAGAGCGCTACCTAACAGAGGATTGAAGAAATTACTATGGTTCATGATGAAGGGAAGGAGACCGTAAAAGGAGAGCTTAGGTAGAAATAAAAGCTGAAGAGATATTCACCGATCATGGCCATCAGTAAAACCACTGAGATTCTGACAACAAGGATTCTTGCACTGGTGAGCTGATTAAGAAAGCCCTCTGTTAATCCAGAATGAATAGTCGTAAACATTCCCATAAATTCCAGCTCAGTTATTTCACAATGAAATTGGTCTTTTTAATTGCGTTGCTGAAGAACAAACACATTGAAATCACTGCTAGAATGTTTCAAGGAACTGAAGTGTTCCTTCCCCCCTCCCCCTAGGACTTCGGCTAGATTGGTTTTTGCTGTCAGATTTAGAATCTATTTATTCCTTTCTATGGGGACTGGCCAGTTTGTGCAATGAAGTCTGCAGTGGGACATTACAGTGCGTGTATAATAACATTTGCAATTTTGATTTTATTCCATCTCAAATTGTGTAGCTTTATTGCTCCTTCCTCCTTCCAAAATGTGACTGATTTTCAATTTATTCCCTGTTCAGACCAGGCACACAATGGAGCTGAGCTGAGCTTTTTCCTCTCTGCTTCTGCATACAATAACTTGCCCGGTCATGGACATTTAACCTTGAAGGTGTTACTTTTCATGGTATTGAGCTGTTCAGCTGTTATCTTATATTCCATTAATGTGCTATTAAATGAAGTAATGATTTTTAAAAGACCAGAAAAAGAAGGGGGCAGAGAAAAAGAAGGAATAAAAAAGGAAGTGTTGCTTACAAGTCTTAGGAACCATCATCACTTTTCTCCTGAAAGAGCTCTGAAATGCTCTGCTTGTTTCCTGCCAATTTTTGAAGCAAAAGTAATTTCATCTTGGATCACCATTAGGCCTACAGTCTTCAGCTGGATGTTTGGAAGGCCATACTAGAACTGGCTGGTGAAGAAGCGAGCAAGGGGATTTCAACAAATGGGAAACTGGATCTTCAACCTTTCAAGGGCAGCTGTCAGATGAATTCATAATTAAACTGCCCAAAGGAGACCCATTTTAAATGCATAATGGTATATGTTGTGGTTTCTATTTTATAGCCCATAGTATTTAACACATTCCATATCACACAGATAAAACAATCATTTGCCAGTCTGCTTCTTTTTAAATCAGGGGTGTCAAACTGCCGGCCCACAGGCCGGATGCGTCATCTGGAAGCCGCGCCCACCCCATTGCCGGCAATGGCAAAACCAGCCCGATACGTTGCACGACGTCACGTGACATTGCGAATTTGACACCCCTGTTTTAAATCATGGTATTTGTGCCTCTATGCAAATATGACACCTATCTGTGTTCTTGTTAATAATGTTTCTTAGGGAAAAAGGAAGTTTCTGGAGATCTAAAATTGAGGCGAGTAGATCTGTACAAAGCAGAACATTTCCAACCAGGATATAAGACTATCACTAGCCATTAAACTCATCCTAGAAATAACCAAAAGTTAAATATAATCCAAATTCTTAAAAACTTCTAACCCTACCCCCATTTTCATCTTCTTTGGAATATAAATATTTATCCAAGCCAGAAAGTCATTATGCATATCTGGCCATAACAACATCCTAAGATTACCACTAAGCATAAAAACTCACCTTGAATCTAATCTTATATTTATGACAGACCTAAATGATGCTTACCCCTAACCATAAATTCATTATCGTATCAACTGAAATACTTGCCCTGTCTGTAATACCTTCTCTCTTCCTTAACTGTAACATACCATTAAATACCACTAACCGTAATTACCACCCTAAACCTTATTCTTTGTAAAATACAAAAAAAACCCAGGGTAAAATGTCCTTCTCCATGGGTAATTTCCAAATGTCAAAATAAGTCTTGGACGTATAGGGCAATTGAATATTTTATTGCCTTGAAGGTTTCAGAGAATTTCAAATAGTTAGGCATACTGTGCATGGGTCTAACCTTTTCTGTGAGGCCCGAGAAAAAACTTTCTGTTGCTTGGCTATCTCAAATGGAGAAAGGATTTCAGAAGCTGGAATTGAGTATTGATGTTTGCATACTGTAAAGCTCAGGAACAATTAAGGAGGTGTCATTGAACTGAAGATTAGTAGTAATTGTTATAGGTTTGTTCTTATTACTACGCATAATACGGGTAAATCAATGAATTATAACATACCCAATAAATCAATGAAATAAATAATACTTAGTGGACATTTTCTAAGACCTGCACAATTATAATATAAATCGAAATTGACTAATGGCAAAGGAAGTTCTTCCAGCTTCATTAAGGGTCCTGCAAAGAGAAAAAACTTTAAAGGTGGGGTTGATTTCCAAGAGTTGAAGTTAAATCAGAAAAAGATAAAAAAAATCATGAAGTAGCTATTTTAATTTGAAGAAAAAATAATTAACTTTGATTAGATGGTAACGTCAGTTGTTTGGTTCCCGTTTTCTATTTATTTGATAACGCTTTCTGAAAATGTATGAAGCATATTACATTTACAGCAGTACTTAAAGGTTTGTGAATCCTTTTGAATGTTTAATCTTCTTCTTGGTGTTCCTTGCATTATTCCCATCATCTAACAGGATCTGCAGTTTTGCATTTTGCCCGCCACCTCATCCAGTCTGCAGCATCTTGTGTGTCTGCATCTCAGGTGTTGTTTCGTGTCTGATGCGTAATGATGCAACATAGATATTTCGGCTGGCTTGTTGCAGAGTCTGACACCCTCCTCCTTTCTCATCTGGGCTTGGGATTGGAAATGGTGGTATTCCTTTTGAATTTTTAATATTTCTGCATAAGGATGATCTAAAGCATGATCTGTTCTCCACACAGGTCCTAAAACTAGATAGAGAATTAAACAAACGAATCAAAAACATTATACTTGTTCATTTATTTATCAAAGAAACTGATCAAAAGCTATATATTTTTGTGTGGCAAAGGTAAGTGAACCTCTAGGATTATCAGTTTGAAACTTTGCTTTCAATAAAGTACAAACACATTTGTATCAAGAGAAATGAAAGCAAATTTTTATCAAGACTTTAAGAAGCAGAACTGAGAAATAATCCAGAAATGAATAAAACCAACCTAAGGTTGGAGAGATGAGAAATTGATTGCAAATTAGATAGACTCATCAATTTGTAAAAGATGCATATAGTACATACGATCCACAAATATGAAATTTATCAAGCTCTGAAAATAATATAGTTTTTGTTATTTCTCTGCACCCTATATTTTAGTAAGTGAAGATGAAAATTGAAAAACATTAACATGAAGTCTACATAATAATTAGAGTAGCAAGACAGATAAAAATGTTAATTGATCCAATAATTTATCCCATTAATATCACTGGGTTTTATTATTAGATTCAGTGGTGGGATTCAAATATGTGAACAATCGCTTCTCGGTGTGGATGCCGCTTCTGGAAGTCCATTCTGGGCCTGGGCAATAAAAAATTAGCTACCAGTTCTGTCGAAGTGGTGCGAACCGGCTGAATCCCACCACTGATTAGATTACTAGTTATGGAGAACTTCCAGATGATCTGCCTCTTCATTGGTCAAGTTGATAATTAAAATAAAGGAAGGCCCGGCTATTTTAAGATCCTAGAAGGCTACAAAATCATTTGTGAACTTGCAGCATTGTCAAAGACCTAACAGCCAATCAAAACATGTCCTTTCTAAAGACATCTCCCTTTTTTAATTTTTTTTAAATTATTTGCAAAATAATTGGCCCAAAATAAGTTACGGGGATAGTCCTCAGTCATAGAGCATAACAATGGTCTTATAACATATATCATACTTTGCAAATGATTTGTTTTGAGTGAATCAGTTGGCCAAACATTTAATTAGGATTAAATTCAGATTACATTTTACACAACTTCCAGTCAAGNGACCCCCGTGAAATGGTCGATTGACCCCAAATGGGGTCCCGACCCACAGGTTGAGAACCACTGACCTAGACTCATATACTACTTCATAGTGCTTTACATCACTCTCTGAGCAGTTTACAAATGTCAGCCTGTTGCCCCCACCCATCTGGGTCCTCATTTTACCGACCTTGGAAGGATGGGAGGCTGAATAAACCTTGAGCCAATGAGTATCGAAGGAATTGAACTCCTGGCAGTGAGCAGTGAGTTAGCCTGCAGTACTGCGTTCTAACCACTGTGCCACCATGGCTCTAACAGAGTCAAGTAACAGAAGGAAGGGTTGAATATGAGAACCAGTTGGATCTAGTGGTTAAAGCATCAAGTTAGAAATTGGGAGTCGGTGAGTTCTAGTCCTGCCTTAGCCATGAAGGCCAGTTGGATGATTTTGGGCCAGCCACTCTCTCTCAGCCCAACTCACCTCAAAAGGTTGTTGTCATTGTGGAGAAAATAAAACGTGTGTTGGATATGTTTGCCACCTCAAGTTATTTGTTAAAATATTAAAGGTAGGATTCTATCTGTCTGTCTGTCTGTCTGTCTAAATTTATCTCAGTGAGAGGAGCAAGCTTAATTTCGATACACTGATTTGTATATTATGAGCACTGTTCCTTACCTGTAAATAACAGTACAATCCTGAGTGTACTGTTCTGACAATCCTTTTTTTATTCTTATGGAATGCGTTGATCAGTATTTCAGTCTTTCTGCCTGATTCTTCCAACAATGAATTGTCTGGTTTTATTACATGACTTTTATTTCTGATAATCTACAAGGAATTCTAGCCCTGTAGATTTCACATTGGGGTTATTTTATAACGTCACATTTTATAATTAACCCCCTCCTACAGCTGCAGCAACAATCCATTTAATGTTGGCTCATGACTGCCTTTAAAAAAACAAGCACTTTTAGACTGATGCTCTACATCAGGCATGTCAAACTCGTGATGTCATGTGATGTTGCGCGATGTATCAGGACTTTTTCCCAATTGCCGGAAATGGGGTGGGCACGGTTTCAGCATGATGCATCCAGCCCGCTGGCCGGCAGTTTGACATGCCTGCTCTACATTGATGCTTTATTGTGAGCATGGTGCCTATCAGCTCTAGAAATGTCTCAAACCATTTCTTATATCTTCTTCCCCTCGCACCACACACACACACACACACACACACACCATGGAAATTCGGTAAAATGAACCCCACTGCAGCTGTATATTCTACCAGGAATGAGCAGGGCATCAAAAACTTGAGTGCCTTTTGGGCCAGTGCTACATTGACACCAATAGAAAGTATGAAGTTCTGCTGTTCTTAAAGTGCAAGAAAATAGAATGAAGACAATGCAGGAGATTCAGTTATATCTACCTGGGATTTCTGGAAAGCCACTTACAGAATAGCATTTCAAGGATCTTACCCTACCCTGACCTGCTTTACTTATAGTGATGGACTTTGTTGTTATCCAAGAGTTCTATAAATGGGGGGGGGAACTAAATAAAATTAGCAATGTTTATTATAATCTATGAGGGAATAAGGCCATGTATATTGCACCAGCTTCAAATGCTCATCCCTGTCAGCTATACTTCATTTCATTTTCATTTTCATTTTATTAAATTTATACCCCGCCCTTCTCCCGGAGGACTCAGGGCAGCTTACAGCCAGTTTAAAACAATGATACAAAACAATACAAAATTTAAAAATGATTAAAAATAAATATTCAAATTTGGCCGCTTCTACTAAAAATTTGATTAAAACCAATTTAAAATCCACTAAAATTCCCTAGGCCAGACCTGCTTGTTGAA
>NW_015387245.1:290559-297811 GCF_001527695.2 Protobothrops mucrosquamatus | reverse complement strand
GAGAGGTCCAAAAGAACAAGGACAGAGGAATAACCCCTGTCCCGGGCCCTCCAGAGATCATTTACCAACGTGACCAATGCCGTTTCTGTGCTGTATCCCGGCCTGAAGCCCGACTGGAGCGGGTCCAGATAGACTGTTTCCTCCAGGTGTCGAGGGAACTGCTGCGCAACCACACTCTCAACAACCTTCGCCACAAAGCAAAGGTTGGAGACCGGGCGATAGTTGGCCAATACATCTGGGTCCAGGGAGGGCTTCTTAAGGAGGGGCCTCACCACCGCCTCCTTTAAGGCCTTCTTCCTATACATTGGACCACTGGGATGGATAGGAAGATCTGAAATTGTATCCTAAATGCATTCAACCTCCCTACAGTTCCAGACCTTCCTTGGCCATATGATCACTCAAACAACTTTTGCTATAGAAAGATCAGAGATAAACAGGAAACATAGAGATCGGGATGCACATAGCCCTCTTTCCTCCCCATAAATATAAGTTCAGAGCATTTGAACAGAGCTCATTTTCAGAGGCCTGCTAATCAACGGTTGCAAAATTATTGAAGTATTGAAGTGTGACAAATGTTATACAGGTAGTCCTTGTTTAGTGACTACAGTTGGGATCAGCAACTCTGTCATTAAGCAAAGCAGTTGCTAAGTGAAACCATGACTGTGCTTATGATCTTACCTCAGTTTCCTTTGCTTTACAGACTTGCAAAAGTTGTAAATGCAAGGATTGGGTGTAATGTTACTTTTTCATCACTGTCATAACTGTGAATGGTCACCAAATGAGGCTGTTACTAAATGGAGACTACTTCTATGGCATTAGCTTTGATGCAGTACAATCCACTCAATCAAATTCATAGAGCGCTACCTAACAGAGGATTGAAGAAATTACTATGGTTCATGATGAAGGGAAGGAGACCGTAAAAGGAGAGCTTAGGTAGAAATAAAAGCTGAAGAGATATTCACCGATCATGGCCATCAGTAAAACCACTGAGATTTTGACAACAAGGATTCTTGCACTGGTGAGCTGATTAAGAAAGCCCTCTTTTAATCCAGAATGAATAGTCGTAAACATTCCCATAAATTCCAGCTCAGTTATTTCACAATGAAATTGGTCTTTTTAATTGCGTTGCTGAAGAACAAACACATTGAAATCACTGCTAGAATGTTTCAAGGAACTGAAGTGTTCCTTCCCCCCTCTCCCTAGGACTTCGGCTAGATTGGTTTTTGCTGTCAGATTTAGAATCTATTTATTCCTTTCTATGGGGACTGGCCAGTTTGTGCAATGAAGTCTGCAGTGGGACATTACAGTGCGTGTATAATAACATTTGCAATTTTGATTTTATTCCATCTCAAATTGTGTAGCTTTATTGCTCCTTCCTCCTTCCAAAATGTGACTGATTTTCAATTTATTCCCTGTTCAGACCAGGCACACAATGGAGCTGAGCTGAGCTTTTTCCTCTCTGCTTCTGCATACAATAACTTGCCCGGTCATGGACATTTAACCTTGAAGGTGTTACTTTTCATGGTATTGAGCTGTTCAGCTGTTATCTTGTATTCCATTAATGTGCTATTAAATGAAGTAATGATTTTTAAAAGACCAGAAAAAGAAGGGGGCAGAGAAAAAGAAGGAATAAAAAAGGAAGTGTTGCTTACAAGTCTTAGGAACCATCATCACTTTTCTCCTGAAAGAGCTCTGAAATGCTCTGCTTGTTTCCTGCCAATTTTTGAAGCAAAAGTAATTTCATCTTGGATCACCATTAGGCCTACAGTCTTCAGCTGGATGTTTGGAAGGCCATACTAGAACTGGCTGGTGAAGAAGCGAGCAAGGGGATTTCAACAAATGGGAAACTGGATCTTCAACCTTTCAAGGGCAGCTGTCAGATGAATTCATAATTAAACTGCCCAAAGGAGACCCATTTTAAATGCATAATGGTATATGTTGTGGTTTCTATTTTATAGCCCATAGTATTTACCACATTCCATATCACACAGACAAAACAATCATTTGCCAGTCTGCTTCTTTTTAAATCAGGGGTGTCAAACTGCCGGCCCACGGGCCGGACGCATCATCTGGAAGCCGCGCCCACCCCATTGCCGGCAATGGCAAAACCAGCCCGATACATTGCACAACGTCACGTGACGTCACGAGTTTGACACCCCTGTTTTAAATCATGGTATTTGTGCCTCTATGCACATATGACACCTATCTGTGTTCTTGTTAATAATGTTTCTTAGGGAAAAAGGAAGTTTCTGGAGATCTAAAATTGAGGCGAGTAGATCTGTACAAAGCAGAACATTTCCAACCAGGATATAAGACTATCACTAGCCATTAAACTCATCCTAGATATAACCAAAAGTTAAATATAATCCAAATTCTTAAAAAACTTCTAACCCTACCCCCATTTTCACCTTCTTTGGAATATAAATATTTATGCAAGCCAGAAAGTCATTATGCGTATCTGGCCATAACAACACCCTAAGATTACCACTAAGCGTAAAAACTCACCTTGAATCTAATCTTATATTTATGACAGACCTAAAGGATGCTTACCCCTAACCATAAATTCATTATCGTATCAACTGAAATACTTGCCCTGTCTGTAATACCTTCTCTCTTCCTTAACTGTAACATACCATTAAATACCACTAACCGTAATTACCACCCTAAACCTTATTCTTTGTAAAATACAAAAAAAACCCAGGGTAAAATGTCCTTCTCCATGGGTAATTTCCAAATGTCAAAATAAGTCTTGGATGTATAGGGCAATTGAATATTTTATTGCCTTGAAGGTTTCAGAGAATTTCAAATAGTTAGGCATACTGTGCATGGGTCTAACTTTTTCTGTGAGGCCCAAGAAAAAACTTTCTGTTGCTTGGCTATCTCAAATGGAGAAAGGATTTCAGAAGCTGGAATTGAGTATTGATGTTTGCATACTGTAAAGCTCAGGAACAATTAAGGAGGTGTCATTGAACTGAAGATTAGTAGTAATTGTTATAGGTTTGTTCTTATTACTACGCATAATACGGGTAAATCAATGAATTATAACATACCCAATAAATCAATGAAATAAATAATACTTAGTGGACATTTTCTAAGACCTGCACCATTATAATATAAATCGAAATTGACTAATGGCAAAGGAAGTTCTTCCAGCTTCATTAAGGGTCCTGCAAAGAGAAAAAAACTTTAAAGGTGGGGTTGATTTCCAAGAGTTGAAGTTAAATCAGAAAAAGATAAAAAAAATCATGAAGTAGCTATTTTAATTTGAAGAAAAAATAATTAACTTTGATTAGATGGTAACGTCAGTTGTTTGGTTCCCGTTTTCTATTTATTTGATAACGCTTTCTGAAAATGCATGAAGCATATTATATTTACAGCAGTACTTAAAAGTTTGTGAATCCTTTTGAATGTTTAATCTTCTTCTTGGTGTTCCTTGCATTATTCCCATCATCTAACAGGATATGCAGTTTTGCATTTTGTCTGCCACCTCATCCGGGCTTAAGGATTTTGTGTGTCTGTATCTCAGGTGTTGTTTTGGGTCTGATGCGTAATGATGCAACATAGATATTTTGGCCGGCTTGTTGCAGAGTCTGACACCCTCCTCCTTTCTCATCTGGGCTTGGGATTGGAAATGGTGGTATTATTTTTGATTTTTTAATATTTCTGCATAAAGATATCTAAAGCATGATCTGTTCTCCACACAGGTCCTAAAACTAGATAGAGAATTAAACAAACGAATCAAAAACATTATACTTGTTCATTTATTTATCAAATAAACTGATCAAAAGCTATATATTTTTGTGTGGCAAAGGTAAGTGAACCTCTAGGATTATCAGTTTGAAACTTTGCTTTCAATAAAGTACAAACACATTTGTATCAAGAGAAATGAAAGCAAATTTTTATCAAGACTTTAAGAAGCAGAACTGAGAAATAATCCAGAAATGAATAAAACCAACCTAAGGTTGGAGAGATGAGAAATTGATTGCAAATTAGATAGACTCATCAATTTGTAAAAGATGCATATAGTACATACGATCCACAAATATGAAATTTATCAAGCTCTGAAAATAATATAGTTTTTGTTATTTCTCTGCACCCTATATTTTAGTAAGTGAAGATGAAAATTGAAAAACATTAACATGAAGTCTACATAATAATTAGAGTAGCAAGATAGATAAAAATGTTAATTGATCCAATAATTTATCCCATTAATATCACTGGGTTTTATTATTAGATTCAGTGGTGGGATTCAAATATGTGAACAATCGCTTCTCGGTGTGGATGCCGCTTCTGGAAGTCCATTCTGGGCCTGGGCAATAAAAAATTAGCTACCAGTTCTGTCGAAGTGGTGCGAACCGGCTGAATCCCACCACTGATTAGATTACTAGTTATGGAGAACTTCCAGATGATCTGCCTCTTCATTGGTCAAGTTGATAATTAAAATAAAGGAAGGCCCAGCTATTTTAAGATCCTAGAAGGCTACAAAATCATTTGTGAACTTGCAGCATTGTCAAAGACCTAACAGCCAATCAAAACATGTCCTTTCTAAAGACATCTTCCTTTTTTAATTTTTTTTAAATTATTTGCAAAATAATTGGCCCAAAATAAGTTACGGGGATAGTCCTCAGTCATAGAGCATAACAATGGTCTTATAACATATATCATACTTTGCAAATGATTTGTTTTGAGTGAATCAGTTGGCCAAACATTTAATTAGGATTAAATTCAGATTACATTTTACACAACTTCCAGTCAAGNCCTTTTTTAATTTTTTTTAAATTATTTGCAAAATAATTGGCCCAAAATAAGTTACGGGGATAGTCCTCAGTCATAGAGCATAACAATGGTCTTATAACATATATCATACTTTGCAAATGATTTGTTTTGAGTGAATCAGTTGGCCAAACATTTAATTAGGATTAAATTCAGATTACATTTTACACAACTTCCAGTCAAGATTCCCAAATACAGAGAGAGACATAAAATCTTTAAACCAATATGTAATTGATGACAAATGAGTGTCCTTTCAAGCTAAACAAATATTTTGAATATAAAAATGGTTTGACTTTAAAACTGTTTGATCTCATTAGAAGAATTTTCTTTGCTGAATTAACTGTATAGAAACCTACAGAGACATTAGTCAAAGCTATCAAAATCATCTTCCATAGCTGTGAATACATGCCTAAATTCTTGAATAATTGGTGTAAATTAACCACATATAAATAATAATTGATAACTTTATTTGGTACAATCTGCTAAATTCTCTGTAAGTAAAAGGAGATCTGAAGCACTTCAGGCTGCAGGCCTATCTCTAAATAAATGATGCTTTAACTGGATATATGGCTAATCGGTTCTTTTGACAAATATGTATTATGCTGCTCTGCAACAGAGAAAACTGCATTAACTATTTCTATTAATGGATCTAAATTCTACTCATGTTCTCTTTGTTGTTTTCAAATAAGATGAGCACAGCAGAGTTTTAATGTTGTCTTCCAGGCAGCTCAGTTTTGCATTGAATAAAATACTTTGTATAAAGAATAAAAATTAGTTGTGATGTTGGCATGTGTTAATCCTTTTTCCCAGTCCTAACATTTGGCTACCATATCAGGAATCCAGAAGTTGAAGGACAGGGACATCATCAATTCCTTCAGTGGCCAAGGAATGCTCAGTGCATCACACCTCTTTAAAATATTATGTTACCACTGGTACTTCATACTTGCTAGTAACTATAACAGTATAACAGAGTTGGAAGGGACCTTAGAGGTCTTCTAGTTGAAGCAGAAGACTCTATATACCATTCTGGACAAGTGGCTGTCCAATATCTTCTTAAATATTCCAGTGATGGAACATCCACAAATTCCAGAGGCAAGCTGTCCCATAGGCTAATTGTTTTCACTTCAGGAAATTTTTTCCTTAGTTCTAGATTAGATCTCTCTTTGTTATGTTCACATATGTTCCTTCTTGTCCTGCCCTTAGATGCTTTGGAGAATAGGTTGACTCCCTCTTTTCTGTGATAGCCCTCATATATTGGAAGACTGCCGTATTTTTAATTAAAAAAAACTCAAGATTGCAACAAGAAGCCAGAATATGGCAGTATTTATAAGTTCCCAATGATAGCTTTGTATAATCTCCAGAGAATTCCATTCAGGGTCAAAACATCAGGTACTTAAAAAACATTTGAGCAGCACCAAACAGAATTTGAAATTGAACTACAGTATGTACAAATGATGAACATATAATTGCTAAAATGTATACAATTTTGTTGAAATTTCAAAAGGAAGAAAAACAAATGAAAGAGTGTGTGATAAAATGGACTAAGAACTTTGGACATATACCGATGGATGGGAAAAATATGTGGCTAAAAGGATTGAAATTGACATTGTTATAATTGAAAAGAGAACTTGTATAAAATGATGTGCCACTGGTACGTGATTCCAGAAAAATTATCTAGAGGTACTTCAAATTTATATTGGAAAAGTGGAAAACATGAAGGTTCATTTTATTATGTCAGATGGATTGCAAAAACCAAAACCCTATAAAATGTTGAGTTCAGATACACATGGTTTTATAAAGAATTTTAAAGATTAATATTCAGTTGGAACCAGAATGCTTCTTTTTGGGACTGAGGGATAGACAGAAAAGAGTTGTGGGAGATTGCTTTTATATATTATAAAAAATATTATATGATCAAAACTGGAAAGATTGAAATACCCACAGAATTAGCAGAGATGACAAAATTGTTTAGAGAAAGTACAATAAGAGCCAGTTTGGTTTAAGTGATTAAGGCACCAAAGCCAGAAAGCAGGAGACTGTGAATTCTAGTCCGGCCTTAGGCATGAAAGCCAGCTGGGTGCCCTTGGTCCAGTCATTCTCTCAGCCCAACCCACCTCACAGGGTTGTTGTGGGAAAAATAGGAAGGTATTAGGTATGTTCCCCACCTATTATAGTAAATGTGGTATTTAAAAGAAATTTAAAGAAATATAGTTAACCACATGTATTAGTGATTGGAAACCTCTTATGGACCTTTTGCTGAAAAAAAGTAATGAACTTGTTATTTATGGATCTGTTGATTAGAAGGGATAGACTGTAACCCTACAAAGAGAGGGTAAGTTGTTTCTCTGAAACTTTTCCCTTTCCCCTTTCCTTCTTTATCTTTTTCTTTATACAGTCTACATATAGTTAGACTGTAATTAGACTATATATAAAATCCATCCATCTTTCATTTTTAGAACACAAGCTCAAGATAGACTAC